>NC_066327.1:300000-415000 GCF_022539315.1 Serinus canaria | reverse complement strand
CACAATATGCTCTAATACCAGTCCCACTTCTGAATTTCCAACAAGGCTTTGCTCTTCTAGCCCATTCTCTGAAATGGTACTCAGATGCTTCTAGAGGCTCTCAAGGGCTCCTCACTAAAATGTGAGGATGCAGGACCACAGAGAGAATCATTTACCCACTCGAAGCAATGTTAGACCACAATTTTGACTGAAAAGAAGGAAGACATTGGTCCAGGTTGTTGAAAAAACTTGTAGAAAGAAGTTAATTTTACAAATCAGACTTCAGTTAAAGTACGAGACTTCATGAACTTCAGCTAAGGAACCTCTCATGAGCATCGCTCATGAATGTCCCATGTTTTACACAGGATGACCATAAAGACAATAAATATACCAAAGACTGGGAGGCAGTGAAATTGAAATCTGTAAGTACTCCTGGACAAGAGAAAGATGACACCAGTGCCCAGAGCTGAATATAACCACAGTATTTCTTCACTGCTCAGTGTGTCAGTTAATAGAATAGCAATTCTGCTATTCTATTATAGGGCAGGAGCTTTCATCAGAGATTACCAGCAGTGGGAAGAAATTGTAATAATGTTGTGTATTTATGTTTCTCTGTCCAGCAAAGTGTTTCATTTTCACAGAAAAATATAGCCTTAAACACTGTTAGGTGACCAAGGGCATAGTCAATACACCAAGAGGCTACAGCAAACACACGGCCACAAAATCCTCAGTGAACATGTGGGAATTTTTCTTCCAAGCTTCCAGGTAACAAGTAAATGTCAAATAAACTGTGCCGTTCCCCTGGTAATTCAGGATTACTCTCCTTGGTCATCTGTGGTGTCCATGACAAAGGGAACTGGTTTTCCCTGCAGCCCGTGCTGGCAGGCACAGCTGGGGGAGTTCAGCGCTCAATCCCTGCCCTGGGAGAAGCAGGGGGGACGCGCTGAGCTCTCCCAGCAGGAAAGGAGTGATGGACAGGATGGCTTTCTTGTGTCTCTGCTCTGGCTGAGCACCTGCCTCGGCAGCACCTGCCAAGGATGGGAAAGGAGCCGGCAGGGCTGAACAGAGGGAAGAAGGGTGGAAGGAGCAGCAAGTGATGCATTAATTGAAGGTTTGACAATCCACTGACAGATAAGCACGCAAAGAAAAAATAGGAGATGGGGCCTCGAGGAGCACAGTTCAGACACAATCATTCATCTTACACATCTATTAGTCTGCTTTTCTGCAGGGCAGTGAAAACACTCCCCACCGCAGGAAGTTTTGGGGGAAAACCAGCCACGTACCCTCCTGAGCACCTCCATGGCCCACATTTACCCAGAACATTTATTTTGCTCTTGCAGGCAGCACAGTAAAAGCTGCACTGCAGCTGTACGTCCTTCCATGCCAGCGTTCAGTTTCCCTCAATAAATATTCAATATCTACAATAAACACAAACGTATTTCATCTGGATTGGTTTCCACATTACCTTGTTTTTAAAGACCATTCAGCACCATGTTTCTTAGTGCAATATGGAATTTATTGTAGTAGTAAAACAACCAAGAATTTTTTAAAATTCAGAACAGTTCTCATTTTAAACCACTCAAGAAATAGCATAAATGTTCCCCACTTTTAATAACAGAGAAATTAAGGTACACAGAGGCCAAGTTATTTGTCTTGAGCGTCACCAGTAAGACTATCTGTCAAGATGAATGAGCCTCCTGCAGAACACGTACCAACAGCTCCTCGCTCAGATGGCACAAGGCTCACAGCTCTCCAAGAAATGCTGAAAGCAGCAGCACTGGCAGCCACACGAAGGCACTGCAGCATTCCCCTGCTGCTGTCTGAGCCCGGCACTGCGGAGCAGCAGCACCCTCCAGATCCGCCCTGCCTTATTTCCCTCTGCATTCTCCACATTCCATTCGGATCCACTGCCCCAGACACCGGGCCCCTCCCTGCTGGGGCGAGGGATTTGGCCGGGGGGGGGGGCAGGCATTGGTCTGCCAAATACCAAGGATTAGCTTAAATAAAGCTAATCCTTCACACAAGTGACCATCAATAACTGCTAACTTGCTTCCTAAAAGACACAGATCAATTGACATAATATAACTCCTTTAAATATTAATGCCCTAACAGGGAGACAATTGCACTAAGCCTAGGGACTCCTCCACTATTAGAAATTATGCTCCAGCATTAAACAAATTAACTCAATAAATGTCTTACCATGAATACAAATTCCTGCTTAGAGCTTGCAGATAAAATTATTTAGAGCTGTTCTTTGAGGAAAGATGAGGTGTTTAAACTTGCAAAAGAGCAAGGGCAGCTGTATTCATTAGTCTTTTTTTCAAATGAACTGCTTTGTTTTAAACTCAAGGCATCCCTTTTAGAAAGGAGGAGGAAGAATCCAGAAAATTGTTACATTTCTTCCTCTGGGTTGCACAGTTTCGGTCCTACAAAGATGCAAATGTTTGCTCCAAACTCCAAAGGCAGCTTAGGGCCAGGCCAGCTCGGCCCCAGTGGTGCCCAGTGCCATCAGCCGCACATCCCTGCAGCACAGAGCACCTGCAGGACACAAGGAGTCCTGGCTGGTGGCACTGGCCAGCAATCTGTGCTGCTGCCTTGCTCCCGTGGTTTCTGGCAGGAGGTGGGCATGGCCATCAGCTCTGAGAAACCTCATCTGGAACCCTGAGGCTGGAGGGAGTTATTCGCCTTGTCCCGAGGGAGGTCGATTTTTATCTCAAAGTGGATGCAATGTTTCTGGTGTTTATTTTTCAGTTTGTACACACAAGCAGCTCAAAACCGCAAGGTACCCATTGAAAAAAACAGGGCAGAAGATATTTCTCCTTTATTGATGCCTTTATTTAAAGTGATCAGCTCAAGGCTGGGAGCCCCGACAGATCCGCGGGCTCACCATCGCAGCTCCCTGGAGTGACTCGGAGAAGGCAAATGCAGCTTTGTCCACCACGGGGCAGAGATTGGGGGCCCAGCCTCGGGAGAGCATGTGAGAGTATACACGCTCTTCAATCCCAAAATGGAGCTGGCAGTCTCGGCTCCTGGCTCCAACCAACATCTTCTGAAGTTGTGGTGTGTGGCCATTAAGGTTTTCAGAGTCTCTGCTGGCTTCTCACTTCACCCCTGATGTCTAGAGACCACTTTGATCTCTGAATTCCATATTGGCTGCTGGTTTAGGGGTTTATTAATTGCGTTTGGTGGGGGGCTTGCCCCATTGCATTTTGGCTTTTAACTTATCTGCATATCAACTCTTGGTTCCCTCCCCTCACCCGTCTGGGGGGATGCCATCCTCCCACCTGGCCGCAAGCAGGGTGATGCTGATACAATAGAGTGAATTCTCAACCATAGATGGCTAAAGACCTGATACTTAACAGGTGATTACAACATGCAGCCAACAAAAGCACTCCTCTCCCCCAGAACTGGTTAAACTTGTAATTCTACAAATTTTGGAAAAAAAAAAGGGGTAACCCTTTTTTTGTTCATAACACTTGACTGAAACAGAAAGGTTTGTCAAAGAGACCATAGATTCAGCTTATTTCTTTTGCTATAGATAGAGGAAAACTCCAATGAAAGCCG
Source organism: Serinus canaria (assembly GCF_022539315.1). Taxonomy (NCBI): domain Eukaryota; kingdom Metazoa; phylum Chordata; class Aves; order Passeriformes; family Fringillidae; genus Serinus; species Serinus canaria. Next base: position 411,457 of record NC_066327.1, on the reverse strand, counting down.
CACACAGAGACCCTTAAACATAGAGAATTTTACAAGCTGCTCAAGGAGCTTGCCTCGGCAGCAGCCTCCTCCTTCTCCACGCCTTCTCTTTGCTGCACTGGCTTTGCCCAGGTACTCATTGCATGCCCAAAGGCTATATCGGTGAGCTGCTGAGCTGTTGTGACACAAACCCTCCCAGCAGGAATGCTGCTTGTATGCTGCAGATTTTACCTACAGCACCTGAATTCCTTTCTGAGCTCCCTGAGGGCTGGGAGAAATTTAATACAGGTCTCAAAAGTGAGAAATTGACACAAAAAGAGAATGTGGACAGGGAGACAGGATGCAGTCTGCTTGGGAGGGAGGGAGACACAAGCAGTGGCAAGAGTAGTTCTCTCTCTCCCCTCCTTACTGGCCCCCACATCCCCAGGACTGAGAACCCACTGTGATGCCTGAGGTACCATGGCAATTTCAGGCACCCCCACCCCCTAGCACCCATGGGGACCATTTCCCAAATCTTGGCTCAGCACTCCCAGCTGCCTCAATTTCCCCACAGGGCTCACATTTACAGACATCACCAGTCCCAAGCTGGCCCCACTGCCCAGAGGCAAATGCTCACCCCTGGACAGCCCACACAGACACCATCAGCCACCAGCACAGGGCCATCACATTTAGGGCCACCCAACTCTTCAGCTTGAGCTGTGGGAAGATGTATCTGTGCTAAGATGTACTAAGAATGAGTGTCAAAGCAACCTGCAAAATGAGAGCAGTGACTTGCCAGCCCTGAACAGCAGGTTGCAGCCCCTTGGGAGGGTGGCAGCAGCGCTCACCCCCGTGCCAGCCCTGCTGCCACCCCCTGTCCCAGCACCTCGGGGTCCCAGCTCTGTCTCCGGGGGCTGCAGCTGGGGCTGATCCTTGCTGGGGCCAGGGATCATGGCAGAGATGATTCCTTAATAGGCTGCTCTGTGTGCTGGCACAGAGCCACGGAGTGAGGATATACCTTATCAGCCCTGATTTGGCTTTACAGCCTGCTTGCTGCTTTGGTTCTGCCTCCCAAGAGCAGAATTAATTGCTGGGCTAGAAAATGCCGATAAATCAATCAGTTCATAGCACATTTATTTTCTGTAGCTCTGCATTGGGCTCCTGGCAGCTTCAAACAGAAGCAATACCCACTCATACTACAGGGAGAGGTGAGGGTGGGGCTCTTGCCAAAAACTACCTGCAGAAAGGAGCACAGGCAGGGCAAGGTGGGGGCTTAGCACCAGCAGTGACCAGAAGCCAGATGCCATCCCAGCAGCAGTACTGCCCCACTTCAGCCTTTAAGGTGACTGCCAAGCCAGACCATTGCATAACTTCTCTTTCTAGATTTTCCAAAATAAATGCCTGCAAGACAGGCTAGAAAAAGGAGGGAGAAAACTGACATTCTGTGAAAAGAAATGCTGTTTTATACTCTAGACTTATTTACATCAAACTCTGTAACTTGCCAACGGTGTCTACAGCAACACAGAAAATAAACCACTGAGTTGTTACCAGTATGCTTTTTTTTGGGTGAAATGATAGAGCAAACACAGACCTCAAACCAAACTCAGACTGCACAGGAACCACTTTTAGTCAGTGCTTTCCCACCCGTGGCCCTGGTCCCAGGCTGCAGTACTGCTCAGCTGTACTGAGGCCTTTGCCAAGGAACACACAAATCCGGGTAGTGACCCTTTCCCTTCCCTTTCCCTTCCCACGCCACCCCACCCCACCCCACCAGACACACCAATACCCCCTGTTACGAGTAAAAAAATAGTTACCCATTTTTTAAAAAAGGGTTGCAGAGTTTATAGTTAAGCTGGGAACTGATCGCTGGCCAGAAGAATTCTTTTGTTAGCTGAATGTTGTAAACACCTGTTGAGTATCAAGTCGTTAACCCTCTACTGTGGAGAATTCTTCTTTCAGTACCATCCTTGCCTGCTGCCAAGAGGATGACAACACCCCACTCCGGACGGTGGGAAGGGAGGAGATCTCAGGAGACATGCCAATATAGTCTCAAAAACCCAGAGTGCAACGGGATTGGACCCCCACCAAATCCTGGAAAATACCCCAAAAGCAATGAGCCAAGACAGAACTGAGAGGTCAAAGTAGTGTTTGGACAGAAGGGGCGAGGTCCAAAGCCGGCAGAGACACTGAGAACCTCGGTCACTCCTTGCCCCGGCTACAAAAGGCGTCAGGCTGGTCCAGGACTCCTGGACCGGCAATCCAGACAGAACCCTGGGTATATCCCCACTGCCCTTGAGAGGACAGGACTCCCGGTTATGCTCCCCATGGGACAGAGCTGCACTTTCCTCCTTCTCTGAGCTGCTGCTGGGAGCAGCGGCAGAGAATCGTGGACCTGTCAACCCCCCTCCTGAGCTGATCACTTTTAATAGAGGCATTAAAAAGGAGAAAGATCTCCTGCACTGTCTATTTCACCCCCAGTGCTCAGCCCCATCCCACGTCATTTCTGCTCTTTCTCCTGCTCTGAAAAAGGGAGTTTGATGGAGCATGGTCCTACCACAACCTGAACCCCACAGCTATGGGAGATGCTATTAGTGGGGCTGTATTTTGTCCTGTTATTTACATCAAAGATCCAGCACCACAATTTTTTCTCCCCACGATTTAAAACCATGAACCAGCCCTGTCCCTGTGCCTCAGGTGCCAGCCTCACTGTTCATGGAAGGGCAGAACAGGGACCAGGCTGCCCCAGCACAGGGGAGCAGGGCTGGGGGTGCCCTCAGCTGCTGTGTCTGAGGAGCAGCCCTGGGCAGCCCTGAGCCCCTCAGAGCCCCTGGGTGCCCAGCACTCTGCAGCACCCCCCAACACCAGCCACTACCCAGGGTGAGGCAGCTCCGGCTGTGAAGTGCCCTGCAGGTTCTGCTGCTCTTGGAGAAACACATGGTGCCCACAGCAAATGCTCTGTCGACAAACGTGCTGTGTTCTGAACAGGGCCCCTCTGCCAGTGATGCTCATACCAGAACCAGAACAACATTTCAAGTAAGATCAAAAGTTCTGGACTGATACCAGGCATGCTTTTTTCCCAATCTGTAACCCCATTTAATTATTTCCATTATGAGGTTGCCTATGACAACCTGAAAACATTTTATCTGTGCGCTCATCAGCACCCAGTGTTCATGATTTTAACTCCACTTTAAAGACAAAGAACACAGTTTAAATGCAAAAGAAACTGGTGTAACCTCTTGTCAGATACAGTAATGAGTTTGGGAATGGACAATTAATTGGATACACAGTTTTAACCGCTCCACGTTCTGTTATTATCTCATATAAATGCACAACTGGGGTTTTATCTTTGGGCAAAGCTCTTACCTGATACAACATCATTCCTTTCTGCTCCCTAACTTGTTAAATAAATATTTCACCCATACAAGTGACTTTGGCTGTCAAAAGCTGGACAGATATTTTACTTACACCAGATTAGGATTTATTGGAAATGGTTGTGTACTTTTATATTAATAGGATGAAATACACGCGGAGACATCAAAACAGATCAAGATGTACTCATTAAATGAGAGCTGCAGTAAGTACTAATTTCTAGTTTTCATGTTCAAGAGAGAGAAATTTATCTCTACTGATAGTGCCTGGTATTTGGAACTGTTCTGAACACCATGAACATCAAAAAAAGCTTAATTAAAAGGCTTTCTTTTAGTTTAACTTTCCTCCCAAAGGACCTAGGCCTATATTGTTCTGTCAAGGAAAAAAATCCCAAAACACTTTAAATTAATCCATGATTGCTTTATGCTGCTCTGCAAATGAGATGGCAGTGACCAGTGGGGTGCATCCCAGGGGCACAGCAGCATCTCCACTGAACAGCCACAGAGCTTCAGGAGGTTAGGATGCAGCAGGGACCCCCACAGCTCTCAGCATCTCTCCAAGCACTGCAGCAATATACCCAATTAAAAATCTTCTATGTTCTCATTTTGTCCTGAACAGTCACAGAAAGCAGACACAGACACATCCCAGTGTTTTGCTGTTGAGGTAACTGGATGTTGATTATAGGACAACACTTCCTATTATTATTTTCACTATTTGAGAGTAATAATTCTTGCTAAGGAGCTCTGGCCAGTGGAAGACTGTGGCTTCACGTTATTCATGTGGCATATGTGTGCTCCCAGCAGAGGAGTGAAAGGCAGATAAATGTCTCACCTGAAGCTCTTGTCCTCTGCTGTTACAGGTGAGCAGCATGGCACTTCCCCAGGAGCTCCAGCATGGCAGGTCTGGGAGCAGCTCCTTGGCAGAGCACAGGCACAGGTTTGTCAGCTGCCAGGTGTGTGTGCTATCTCCCCTGGTAAGGACCTCTTCAAAAAGCTTACCCAAAGCACGCTTCAGAATTTCCAAAATTAATGTCCAAGGAGCAAGCCTTTCCTGCTTTTGGATGAGACAAAATGAGGTGGAAATATCATTGAGGTTCACACGGGTTTATCTTTCTAAATTTATCAGTGCTGGTAGGTTTGCCAGAAGGAAGACAGCTCTCATTACTTAGTATGGATTGAGGTTTGTTAATCTTAAAAATGCCTCAGCAAAAGACAATGCAGTAAAGAAACATTTTGTGTTTAAAAATAGTCTCAATAGTTGTTAAAAGGGATTAAGCAATGTTTTTTTCCTGTACCAGCAAACGGAGCAGTGCAGACAGAGTAAAAGGGTAACTCTGGGAATGAGGAAATACTGTTTTATCTAATTTACTGCAGCCTGAGGTGAAACATTAACTGAGCTCTGAGCTCTTATGGGGTGTAAACAGCCTAAACAAAAACACTGCTGCACTTAGATGTCTTCAAAGCTGTGAATGGTATCACAGAACACACCTTTCATTTTCCTGAAGCATTCACTGAAACGTTTACCTTTGGAGTAGATTGTTTTGAACACTGTGGAAATAAGGAAAAGGGGAGATTTTTATGATGGAAGTTTCCCAAAAAAATGTGAAAATATTTTAAAGGGATAAAACCAAATCACTGCAGACTTACGTTCAGGTTTGCATCTCAAAGGACAGAAAATGTGTACGTTGTTTCCCCGGAGTTCAGCAGGTGCTACCTGCAGGGATCCCTGCCCCTGTGTGAGGAGCTGGAGTCAGCCCCCAGAGGCTCTGGGCTGGAGCCAGACTGATGCTCCTTGGGCATCTGGGAAAGAGCAGGTTTCAGTTCTCTCCTTCTCAGGGTAATCCTTGATCTTGATCTTGACCTGTCTGCCTGGGAATGCACACACCAAACCAAAAAGGAATCCATAAAAATGGAGGAAAAGATCTGACATTTTCCCTCCTGATTATTTAGTTTAAGTTTGTTACAGTATAAAGCACCACCAGACCACCAGACTGGCACAAATAAAATAACCAAAAATCACTGAAACACTTGTGAGTTGATGGAGAACGTGCCCTTGGGTATGAGACTGATAATTATCTGACAGGGAGAAAATGTCTGGAGTCCTTAAAGGCCCTGTAGCCTATTTATTGCTACATCTGTGGTTAAGCCACATCATCACACACCCCTGAAGAAGCTTTGTGGCATCTGGAAAAGTACTGACCAGTTTGTCCCCGCTGTGGGTACCAGCAGTGCCCTGGCAGAACTTGGTGCGATAATCACAGGGAATTTTTGTATGCCAGGGCCATATCTCTGCCAGTGAACTGGGAGATTGGTACGAGGAGCAATAAAGCTGATGTGCAGTTCTGGCCTTGTTATCAGAGGGAAGGAATAGCTCATGCAGTTATTTACAGTTTGTCTCTGTGCCACATGCAGGCAGTCAGCACTCAAATAACAATGGCTGAGGGAGAAGCTGCAGCCCTCCAAAACCACCCTGCAGGCTTGGTTCCAGCTGGCAACCTTGGTGATCTGCGCTCCAGAGCTTCTGGGCTGTGTCACATGGTGGAATGACAAGTGACAGCAGTATCCTCAGCTGTCCTCCCATGGCTCAGATTCCACCCTGGCTTGGGACAACAGGGTCTCTGCAAGGTTCATCCACTGAACATGCTTTGGGAAAACTGAGGGCCACTTTGGGAACACTGCACTCCTCTCTGTAATGTCCTGAAAAGCACAATCTTGAGACACACACCTGACACCATGTCACATTTACAAGGGAAAATTTAAGTCTAATAAATATTAATTCAATGGGACTTACCACCACATTTTTTTCTAGTTGCATTTGTTAAAATTTTGAGGAGTTATGAACAAATCCACAGCCTTTTATTTTCCATTTGCCAGGCAGAGACTGTCCAGAGCATGACATGCATCTGCTCTACATCAACAAACTACTTTCACTGGAGACTCCTGTCCTAATACTCCAAACCCTTTGATCCCCAAATGTCCTGTTAAAGCCTGTATAGCCTGTGACAACAGAACCTGCAGAATGTGTGACATTATCCTTATGCTACAAACATCCATACACCCATAGACATCTGTACACATCCACACACATCTCTACACACACACACACACACACACACACACACACATCCATAGGTTCTACACATGCTGACAACACTGGCTGTTTTGCGCAGCTCCATGCAGGGAGTAGAGAGCACTGGGAGGTGTCTCAAGCCATGGGAGGGGTACAGCCTATTCCCCATGGAAGCCTCAGACCATTTGCTTTTTCCCATGTCAGTACCCCAATACCTGGGTGCCAGCTATCCCCTGGGTTAATTCCCAGCTCAGCCTGTGTAGTGAGTGGAAGCTGAGGGCTTGAGAGCTGCAGTGCTGCCCCTCATTGGGAACATGGAAGAAACTTGCAGAGTCAGGGACTAGGTGCAGAGACACAGAGCAGAACACAATACCTGGAAAGCACAACCACAGAAGACCAGCCAAACACTACTATTGCCCCTTTTTTGCCAAGTGAAAAAAAAAATCTCCGAAAGTCCCAGCTCAGGGAGCAGGTTTGACCAGCTTTGTCACATTTTTGTGTTCTCTCAACTAACACAGACCGAGGCAGGGTTTTGTCCATCCCTTCCAGACTGTGTCAGTGCCATGAGACACCTCTGGCTCTTCCCCCAGGGCAGCTCCAGCCCACGGCTATTGACTTTCTCCAAACAAGGAGATGCCTATAACAAGGCATCTCCTCACTCCATGGACTTGTCCTTGGAGGAAAGGCATAGCTAATGCACAGGGACTCATCTGGTCTGTGAAACACTACCTTAGTTCCCAGCTGTCAAAATTTCCTCCCCAGTTCTCTGGCTCCATTCAGCTCCAACAAGAACAGGCAGCTCCTCCAGGCCTTGCTGGGGCTCCAGGGACACAGGAGCTGGCCAGGTGCTCCCACAGTGTCAGCACGGAGCTTGCCCATGTACTGCAAATTCATACCAAACCCAGAGTAAAGCTGCAATAAAGGAACAGGCTGCATTCGAGCATGACTTTAATTGTATCTAAAACTACCCGCAGGTCTCTACAATGTCACATCCATTTCTGCACTGATGTCTCTGGGCCTTGCTGAACAGGGCTGCCCAAGGCCTCAAATATCCTCTTCACAGGCTGGAACGTGATTACTGGTCCAAATGGGGATTAAATGTGCCCCCAGAAAAGGGAATTTTTAGGTTTTGAAATTCTTCTTTTGGACACTTTGAAGCTGCTGAAATCTACAACATATATTCCCATTTTTTATTTATGACATGTACTGAATACTCACTGCTATAATAGGACAGAAACTAAAACCTTTAATATTCTGTTAATTTTATATCATGGGTTAAATCACTACAAAGTATTGCTTATAGAAATCTCTTACCTTCCTTGCCTTTCAAAGCATCTCATTTGTTTGTACAGCTCTATCATTTGAATACCAAAGGAACCAAATGCAATTCAGTAACTTGTTTGTAGCAGATGTTCCTCGAGATCTAAGCATTATATCACAGCTTAGTGCAAAATAAAAAAAGGCAAATAAAGTGAGGTAAATTTTAAAAAGTCTGAAACAAAAATTGAGAAAAATTTAGAAGCATTTTTGCAACTCAGTTTGTCATACACATAGATGGGTTTTTCTAAAATTTTCCTCATTATCAGTTACAGAACAGACAGTGTGCCTCCCTCCTGTCAATGCTCATCCACCACAATGGGTATTATTCTTCTTACTTACAACTGGTTGGTGACAAATGCTCTTCTGTAAAAGCTTAAGCTGTGTGAAGAAAACAAGGCTTTGGTAATTCTTTGTATTCTGAGTTCTCTAAAATTTAGAAGGTTTGTTCAGACAGAAAACATTGTGCTGACATTTATCTTCATGTATATTTACACTGTTATATATTTTCAATTTATATTGATTTATAAGTAAATCAATAAGATAATTAGAACACAAAGGTTGAATCAGTTTCTGTGAAAATGTCAACAAATTCAATTTAACCCTGGGATTGTAAAATCAATCTTGGATTTTTTTTTAAAATCAACACTTTTCAATAACTTATTTTTCTTCTGGAAAATCCTGGATTAGCACTAACATTTCACAGACATTTTAACAACAAGATGACTGGACATTACTAGCAATGGGCCCTTCCCTGCATCCCTCGCAACATCAATGTATTCACTCCTTGGCTCTCTGCAACGGAAAGAGCAAACACAGACGCTAAAATGCTTGGGCAGTGTGTCCCTGGTGGGCTCCATCGGTCGAGGCAGAGGGAACTGGGGCTGGGTTTGGGGATGTCCCCATGTGCTGCGGGGAAGGGAACTCACAGCTGCCAGGAGTGTTCAGGCTCATTCTCATGCTTTGTTATCTTGGTGAGGGCAGTGACTGTCCAGGCCCATCTCCTGCAGCCAGATTTCAGAGCAGAGCAGATTCCTGCCAGGGGAACTCTGCACTGGTGCTGTTCCCCTTCTCCATTTCATGGCTGCTTGCTGTGGGTGCAAATCCCGACAAGAAACTTTGGAAGTGTCCCAGGTTCTAAAGGAAACATCCCCCTCTACCCACCACCAGGAGCCGTGTCCACCCCTTGCAGAAGCCCTTGTCCTGAACAAGAAGTGTGGATCACCCCATATCCCCCCAGGCTCCTCACAGGCTGCTGTGCACCTGGCCAGGACAGCAGGTGAGTCCCCAGGAGAATGTCCCAGGCAATGTGACAACTCACCCTGTGCTCAGGAGGCACCTTCCTGCCATGGGGGCTTCCAGCCAGAGCCCTACAGCAATTCCCAGTCTCTACAAGAACAGATGGAGAAAGAGAGACTTTTCTTCTGCAAGACAACAAGGGAAATTTTAACAGAACAGTCTGGAAATAACCACATCCACTGAAGCTCTGGAGTTCATTATTTCCCACCTCCTGGAGGGTGATGGGGACAGGGGTCCTGTTTATAGAGATCCAGTCTCTCCTGGCCAAGCAGCAGAAGCGGGTCCATCACCAGCTCTTTATCACACAGAATTTCCGCTCCTGCAGCTCCCATGCCTGATCCCACACAGTGCAGACCTGATGTGATGAAATGACTTCATGTTCCAATGTGTTCCCAGAAAACTCCTCCCTTTCCAGTTTGCTGGACCTGCATGGTTAAGCAAAGGTTATGGAATTAATGTTTCAGTAAAAAAAAAAGGCTATTATTGGATTCAAAAGTAACCTTGCATATGCTGAGTTGTGGCACACACTTGAGGCTCCCCCACTGTGCTCCAGAGTGAGAGACAGCCCCTGGGCCAGTTCAGAGCTGCTCCCTCCCCACCACCCCTCCATCCATCAGATGCAATGCCCTGGACCTCTGAAGCAGCAGGACGAGGTGCTCAGACTGCAATAGTAACGGGCTCAGAATAAAACCAGAGCTGTCCAGTATCTCACAGCAGTAAGTCAGACTTCACCAGCCACTGGAACAAACCTCAGCCAAAAAGGAAACAAAAAGCCTACGCACGTGCTTGGAGTCCGAGCCTGCTTTGCCTGGCAGCAGCTGGGACACATCCCAGGGAGCGAGAGGTGTTGAGCAGGCAGTTAGCACACCTTCTTCTGGCAGAGGGAGCAAGAATTCCAGTCTGGCATTGTCCAGAGGGCCCTGCTGTCTCTGGGTGCAGGAGGTGCCTGTGGAAGCGAGTGCTGGGCAGGCACTGCAGTGACACCAAGACCACGTTTCACACAGACACCTTTATTTCCATATTTCCGCATAGATGAATGTTCTATTTCCTGGGATGTACCGGTAGACAGATAAAACCCTACAAAATGGAGTTTCGCAAACACATATATATGTGTATGTATATATATATATATGTGTGTGTGTGTGAGTGTGTGTATATGTGTGTATATATATGTATATGTACACACATATATATAGTCTGGCAAAATCACTTCTGCATCTCCTAATGTGTCAAAATGGATGCTTACAATGCTTACAATAAGCTAAAGCTGAAGGGACACTGGAGTTTTGGGTTGTTTTCCTTATCTATAAAACAGTGTTTGCATTTTTTTTCCTCCTTATACTTAAGCAGAACTGCAGAAGAGAAAAGCCATGCCTATAAGCTTGCAGTTTTCACTACCCTAAGTTACTATCAGCAGTGCAGGTAGAAGAACATTACTGAACTTTACACAAGGGCCAAACTATCAGTTCAGCATATGCCACCACATCAAATGTAAGAGCACTCCTGTATCAGTGATGCAAATAAATCATTGGCATGTAAGGGATAACTCACGGCACAGTTCAGTTTCACAGCCCCCACCCACACAGATACATGTTTGAGTCCCACTTTTAAAAGTTTCCTTGCAAATTTTTAACTGAACAGTGTCTCTTGAGAAAAAATACATACTGGGTTGAGGAAAGAACACCCTCCTACAGGTATTTCTTTTTATTATTAAAACCAATATTTTTAAAACCATTCATCAAAATTGAATACAAACTGCCATTGGAGAATAGCATTTGTAACAGTGAAGCTATACATGGCTGATCCATTAACATGGCTTTAGATATCACAATTTACATTATTTGCACATTTCCTTAGGTGTTTCATGGCACTTCCATAAAGAAGAAGAAAAGTTTGATACATTGCTGCTACTATCTCATCAGAGGCAACCCACAGACACAAGGGTGTTCGTTCTCAACAGATACTGCAGTCAGGAAATGCCAAAATGCCACTGCCCATGATGCCTGAACCTCAGGGTATTTGTGTCTCAAGCTTTTAGCTTGGCTCATGGTTACTCACAATATTGCATTGCATTAGAGGAACAGGAAAACAAACAGCCACAGTACAAGCATGGTACTTTTTTTTTTTTCTCTTTTTTTGCATTATCATTTATCACATTCCTATTTGTCAACAGATCGTTACCTAAAATGCATGATAGAAAGGCTTTCTTTATAAAATGCTGGCATGAAGATGCAGACTAATGTTTGTAACTAGTGAAACAGTCAGAGTCCTGATTCAGACATTATTTAAACATTCATAACCTGCAGGAAATGTGCACTGTCAGAGAATCTGACCGCCTTCTGTCTACTGGCAGGAGGATTGATGAGTGGGAGACTGGAGCAGCATAGTGTGTTTTATTTAGAAATCTGTAGTAGTGTTTGTCATAAATATTGCAAGCCCCATTTATGAGTGAGCAGAGACTTGGCAAGTTTACAGTAGAGTAACATTCACAGAAAACATGAAAACAAACCCAAAGCCATTTCCATGCAGAAAGCAGCTCTCTCACAGTCACTGATGTCTCACCTGCCAACTGGAGCACACCTGCCATGGACAGATGCTGCTGATGGAAAGCCCAGAGGCTTTCTATGGACTGCTGCATCCCAGCCTCTGGCTGTAACAGTGGGATCAGGGACAAACACAGGGAAATAATTAGGTTTGCAATGGCAAGGACTCTGCCACAGATAGATTCTGTAATCTGAGCTATGGTAAAATGCAGCTGTGGGGGACACTTTGCAAGTCCTCCTGTCTCAGCTACTGCGGGCTTCAGGTGAAGCACAGAGCTCAACCCAGGGCAGAACATCAGGGGTGTGTGGGAGGGGACTGACTCCAGTGGGATCAAAATCAAAGCTCGTTATCCTCTAAGGGCAGACTTGGTGTGGCTATCAGCATGTTCCTCTCCACCTGATGCACCCTCATTGTTCCTGGCAGTGAAAAGCAGGCACAGTGAAGCAGCACAGGAGATGGCAGAAGTGCAGGGTCAGTACTGGCACTCTGATCAGCAGTGCATGTCAGCACACACTGACAGTGACAGCAGCTGTTTGCTGCTGAGCTGGAGCCACACTCCAGAGAAAACAGTGACAGCCCTGGTGACAAAGGCAGCCCCCAAAGAACTGCTGCCAACAGGCCAGGAAACACAGATGAGGCCAAATTCATCACACTAACTCCAGAAATTAATTTAGCTTCAGGGACTACGGCATCATGCAACTAACAACATTTTCTTTTGAAAACGGCACATTCCAAACACTTCTGTCTGTATGCGCCATCTCATAAGCACCCGTGAAGCAAGACTATTAGAGGAAAAAGGCACTGTGCTAGCCTGATTAAAATCCTTAATTTCCACTGTCCTTGCACTTCTCCCTCTGCTGAAGTGAACTGCTTAGAATAATAGATTAAGCAGTTTTGGTGGAAGGGAAAACCTGGTAATTATATTAAATTCTGTCATTTGCAAAAGTGATTGCAAGAAGAATAAAGAAGGAAAGGTGTAAACTGTTATTATTTCAGCTACAACTGATGTCTATACAAAGTGCCTGTTAAATAAAGCCCAAATGACCCAACAACTGGAGGAAAGGTACTCCCACAGCAGGGCATCACTCCTGCAAATCCCAGCCCCTCACAAGAGCTGCTGGATCACTGCTGGGAGGAATTCATTTGTATGTAGGTATTTGTACGAAAGGCAATAAATAAGATGGACTAAGGTGTCATTCCTGCAGACATGTAACTTCACTTGAACATCACTTTTGATGGCAAGAGAACAACTTAGAGAAATAAAGTTAAGACTACACAGAAGTGTACAGGGGGGCGCAGTAAAAGGGGAAAACACTCCATCTTGGGGAATTGGCATTATCATTATACTAGGACTGATCAGACCTACTTCTGTAATTAGGAATGATTCAATAGATGAATTTTTTATAAAATTAGGGCTACAGAACTGAGGCATTCTGTATATTCTGTATTATAAAAAACTTCCACTTACATAATTTTTAAAATATATCTTCAGTGCTAACACTTTGTCTGTAATTAGTATGTGATACAATAAAAACAGGATGGGAATTATGCAGCACTACTGCAAGGACTTGCTCAAACTGTGGTTTGAGCAGCTGGAAGAGCTGGCTTCTTCCCTTCTTCCCTTTGCTTCTCAGCCATTGTCTGCCTGGAGATGGCAGTGGCACTCTGGTGGTTTAGCTTTCCTAAAAGGCTTCTTCACAGAAGGCTCTGATGTTCCCCAGCTGACAAATCATCCAACCTTGGTGTAAATTCACTACATGAACTTTTCTGTTTTATTAAGTAAAAACCCAAACCCTTAAACCAATACTCTACTTGGCATTAGCAAAGAAATGGGGCCTTATACAAGGCATGCTAGTGCCTTGTAGGAAAAAAATATGGAGCCTGGGAGCTGGTTCTGAGGCTAATAACAATTAAGGAACTCCCAATCAAATGTGCTGGGCACTTTGTGGGTACCAAGGTCTGTATGTTGAAACACAGCTGCATCCTTGTTCTTTGCTAAGTCAAACAAGAAAATTTAAATAAATCCATAAGGGGCGTAAGACCTGACTGTAATGTCCAGTGATGAACCTGGGAAGTGTGTACCAAACTACAGTAAAAGGACCAGAGCACAAGGCCGTGGTGCTGCTGAGATGCACTGTGGAGCATCACCTGGTGTCCCTGGGACTCAGCAGGCAGCTGGGACCAGAGCAGGTGTTCATCTTTCTGTACCAGCCCTTACACACCTGCCTCATCTCCTGAAAACTTACCATTTCTGAACAGGATTTGTTCTGTACTTTTATATTAATATGTGCAACACGTTCTGCTCCTTTCTGACTCACGCTGGCATGAAGATCACCTGATTAATGTGTTCAGGAAGATCTCCACTAAACCCAGCGTAGTGGCACCAGTGCATGTGAGAGGATAAGCAGGATCTCTGCAGAAATGGGGATACTGGCTACATGGGCTGTCTGTTTAATGTCCCAGGTACATTGACTGTTCATTTTTTCACAGACTGCCCTGGCAGATTGGGGTTTTGTCAAAGCAGATTAACAGCAAAGGCATCCACAGAACATTGTGCCAAACAGAGGTATGGACTGAGCAGTCACTTGCAATCGATGGCTGAATAGCTATCAACATGTGCTATTATAGGGAATTAAGCTTGCTAGATTAAAAGCAGGACTTGTGCCTAGCAAACAGTGCTCTGTATTGCTCATTGAACTTCGAGCAGCAGTTCTCTCTTGTCGGGATTTATTAAAATATTCACATGCTTCCAAAGTGAAACAAAAGTCCAGCAGCATCTTCCGGGGAGAAGTGGTGGGATCGGCTGCATTCAGTTGCCATTTGGTTGGACATATCATACAAAATCCTCACACACTGGACATGGCTCAATTGTAAAATCTTTCACCCAGAAAGAAGATCTTTGTTACACAGAAGTCTCAGACTCCTCCAGTGCTTGTCTGGTTACATGACATTCTCAAAGAGCTGTAAGGATCGCATGATATTGTCGTCCTGAAAGCAAGGAGAAGATACTCCCATGAAACCAGCATGGACAAGCACAATTCATAATCCTGCCTCTGCACCAGGGAGCTCTGCAGCTGCTCCAGCAGGCAGCGGCCTTGCTCTGAGAATGCTTTCCCCTTCTGTGAACTGGGGCTCAGTGTCCAGGCCATTCAGCACAGCAGCTGGGTTGTGCTTTGGCCCGGGGATGGTTTGAGGCACACCAAGCACAGGGTCTTCTCCTGGGCCTGATATCCAGCATGGCTGTGCTGGGCAGGGCACTGGGTTGGTGGCTGTGCTCAACTCTCAGAACCCCTCCCTGACCTTCGGTGTGCAAATATGCTCTTGGCTAATGTGCTCCACAAGTCAAAATGGAATGGCAGGTTTTGAACCAACAAGCAAACTGCCTTGAGGGAGCACTTCCTGCCAGAAATTCCAGTGCAAGCCCCAAACACATGCAATCTGTGCAATTTCAGCCTGTCCGAGGTTCCTAGAGCCAAATGAGAAAGTTACAGACAGACACAAGGAAAATCCTGGATTATTTCTCCTGAAGTATTGGAATTTTACTTCAAGATAAGAACCAGATTAGTATTCAAAAACATAATGATGGTTTTTATCCTGCAGGAATTCAGTTCAGAACAGCTGTTTGCCTGTAACATGAAAACAATTTTCCACATTGAGCAGCTTAAGAGATCTATTGCACTGCATTCCTCAGTATTTTGTGAGGCTGCATTATTCCTGTCACTGCTGACTCAGTAGCAGTTGGAAGCCAATCATCCTCTCCAGGGTCATGCCAGAGCTTCACTGCCCTCAAACCAGAGCCACTGCAATGGTACAGGTGAGCACTGCTGTGCACTTTGTTTTTCAAAAAGATAAAAAGAATAAATCTTGGTGTGGCAGGGCTTGCTCCTGCCTGCCAGGAAACAGCAGCTGACAGTGCGTCAGCATGCCCCAGCTCCCAGTGCCAGGATGGCAGCAGAAGGAACCAAACCCAAACAGGGACAGAGAATTAAAACTCCAGCAGTTATAGGTAAAGTAAAGCTGCTTTCAGTACTGAGACCACCTGATAATACACACACCTACAGACAAGTTACAAATGTGCAGAATAAGACACAACACAAATGATTAAATAAAGATGGTGCCAAAAATAAGCCAAACAATCAGGATGGACCAAGAATGAAGTAACTGAAAAACATTAGCTTTCTATTATGCATTGCTAAACAAGGATTTGGTTGCCTGAAGCCCGTGACTAAGACCTGGATGTGGCCAGAGCCAGATTTGACACCAAAGCAGCAGAAGTCAGCCCAGCCCTCCACAGTGAGCACCTTCCCCTTGCTCAGGGACAGAAGAGCTGTCCGGCTGCAGAACTTGAAAGAATTTTCCAGGCAACATAAAATGCACAGAAGGGCCAATATGCAATTTGGTGCACCAATATAGACATTCCAAAAGGCAGAGGTTACCTTTTACACTATTATTGTAGTGGTCAAATATTAGACATATTTCAGAGTGCATATTCACAGAGTCCAGGCCTAAGACAACAGACATTAAGCCAATTGCATGTTAATGCAGATGCTTCTTTGTGCCAGTGCTAGAAGTACCAACAAATCTTAACACAGCCGACCTCATATATGGAATTTGAAAGAGGGGGCTTACTTCCAAAACAGAGAAAAAATTAAAATCATTGCTACGATGACAGCATTTGCTTTTGATGTTTGACCATGAAAACATCAACTGGTTTTATAACTCAATGCTGTAATTGCAAGAATTTGAGACACCTTTGACTCTGGGCAGTTCCAGCAATGTGATACCTGATAATGACGTCTGGGGCAGTACACAGAGACAGCAACAGACTCTCAAAATGAAGAAAAAAACCCCAAAACCAAAGCAACAAAACTCCAAAACAACCTAAGACAGTTAAGAGTTTTCTCTACAGTTGTCTGCTTGTCTGCAGAATCAGGGACTGCAGTCCACTCAGGAAAATAAAAGCACTGCACATGAAGACATCATCTCCCGTATTCTGCCTCACCCTACCTCGCTATTGAGTCACAGGCTTCACAGGGCATCACAAACTCAGTCTTGAAGCTGTTTTGGTTTGGGTTTTTTTCCGACAGAGCAAAGAAAACCCAGGATCCTGAGCAGCATCTTGTTTCAAATAGAGTCTATCCAAAGGGAAGCAAATGATGTGACATGAGATAGAGCTTTTTTTGCAGTTATAGCTTAGTCCTTACCTCCTGACACGATTCAATAAACTCATCTAGAGTTACAACTCCATCTTTGTTTTTATCCATTTTCTGCAAAATAAAATAATGTAAAAATTAGCTTACACTGGTAACACTATTGTCACAGTACAGTATCTTAGTTGATGCAACCTGAATAAAGCTGGGCACTTAAGCTTAGCCCACAGACTAAGTGGCCAGTGGCCAGTGCTGAATTGGCCAACTGCTAAGGACTTGTTTACTCTAGGATCTGGAGCACTTTTGAGGTCATCTCTAACTGCTTTCTTGACACACACCAGAACCTCTGTCCTTATTCCATTGTTTACTTATTCACTGCCTGACCGACCCACACCCACATTCCTGTCAGTCCTAAGGGCAACTGAGAGAAGCAGCACAGAGGGCCTGCAACACATGCAGAGGCTTCAGACCTACTGGACGTGGCGCATCCCAAGGCAAAGGGTCAGGCTAAGAGACATGGGAGATACCTTTGGAGCCAGGAAATCAGCAGACATTGCAGTGCCAGGCTGAGTGGCTGCCAGGGTTTATTTTGACATATATAACGAAGTATAGACTCAACTTTACAGGAAAGTCTATCAGTGCCTAGTTCAAGTGTTAAGAAAAACCAACAAAAACCCAGGTACCTGGAAAAACACTTCTACATGCTGCCTTGGTGCATCTTCCTTGAGCACTGGATATGTGTATTTTCCCATCATATCATAAATCGCCTTTACGATATCCATCATTTCCTGCCATGGCAGCATGCCAGCAGAAACACAAAAAGGAAATTAAGAGAAATAAGGGCCCATTTCTGTCTTGCACTGCCCTATTCTTCACCCTCCTTCTCCTATGACAAACCAGCACCTGGAATGCCTGTGCATGTGCATGGAGACAGATGTACCTGACACACAAACACCCTATAGAAAGAACTGCTTCCCTCTGTCCCCACAGTGCCACATGCTCCCAGTGCGCCCTCCCCTCCCCTGGCCTGGCTCTGACACAGCAGGTGCTGGCAGCAAGGGCTGTGATCAGCCCTCTACTGTGGCACCAACACTGTCCCAAGGGCATCCTCCATTGCCAAGGACCCTCAGAGTTGGAACTGGGAATCTGGTCCCTACCCATACCTTGCACAAATTGCCCCTCAGCTCCAAGACTGGTGGCAGTAACTGCAAACCCTCCAGAGATGCACAATGGGTTTGAGTGGACCAATTTGTATTTGACACAAATTCAAGGTCACCATGCTAAGTCAAAACTAAGGCTTCCCATAACGGGAACAAGCAATACCAGATAAGAAGATAAAGCCAGATGACAATGCAGGATTTGGTAGTGGTGCTGCTTCAGATGACCCCCAGAGTATCTTCCCATGCAGAAAGCAAGTCCTTGAGCCTCAGTCACAAAGTTCTGCCACCATCACCCTCCCCTTTACAAAGCTTATGTGGCTCAGAGGAGTAACCAGCGTTTTGCTCCTGGACAACACAATTCATTAAAGGGACCATAAGATAGGAAAAATATGTCTAGGAAATAATGCAATAAGACCACTATGCATTTTGCTTCCACACAGACAAATGCATGAGTCCACTCTGATTTGAGTTTAATTAGCTGCATGTATGATTAATTGTGTTCTGCAACAAAACCCAATCAACTCTCCCTTCCAAAATCAGTCATATTTGTCAGGAACAGCCTTACCTCCTTGTTTATATAGCCATCCTTATTTATGTCATACAGATTAAATGTCCATCTCAGCTTTTCATGAACAGTTCCCCGTAGCAGAATGGACAGTGCCATGACAAAATCCTGGTTTGGGGCAGTGAGAGAAATGAGATTTCTCATAACATCCTTTTCTAAGTCACCCTCTTTATACAATGCCAGTCAAAAGATTCATCTTTTTAGGATGGAGCATATGCTTATCAACCTCTTTTGGCTCCCTTTTCCAAAAATGCGTCCTCTCTGACTGAACTCAATGGTTGAAGCATTCACTGAGATGTCTGGTCTTTAAGAGCACTTCCAGATGCTCCAGTAGCCTTTCTCCTCCCTGCTGCAAGGACCTGTCACTCAGATTGCCACCACCTGATTAAACACAGCTGGACTGTGCCTGTGGAAGTAGAAGCTGATGCTTTCTTACCTCCTGACTGAGGTGCTGGCAAAGAAGGGAGAAAATCTTATCTGAGAGATAAAATCCTCTAACACAAGGAGGCCTAGATTTTGCTCTTTGGCAAAATCTGCCAGATTTGACCAGATGTGATTCCCACCACTAATTACTCAGTGTGGGACACATTATTTTAATTGGTTTTCTTTGCTTACAGCAAAGATACTGCTTCTGATAACTGTGATTTACTAATTATACTGCACTGGTGGCTCAGGCACTGAGACTAGCATAGCCACCGGGCATTTTTAGCACAGGCAGAGCTTCAGGCTAACAGAGCTATACAGCTCCTGATAACTCATTTAATAGCTTTAGTCACCTCCATGAGCTCTGCATGGGGCAGAGCAGCACTGCTTAGAAACCTCTGCTCCTTTTTGCCAAGCCTCTGAGGAATTTGAATTTGTTGATAAAAAAGGGGACAAAATTCTCATGTTTGACAACCAGTTAAAAGACTGATCTGCCAGAAATGAAAGTTCAGCACTTTCTAGGTTTGGGGTTTTTTGTTTGTTTGTTATTTTTACAACATTTTCCCGTTCTCAGACTGTTTAGGTTTCTGAACACCTTCAACTACAGAGGAGCTGCCCCATGCAAACCTCCCACTGCAGCTCTTGCCACAGAGACACACAGATACATATGGAAACACCCCCATTTTGCATTTAATGAACAGATACATTTCCCATGGAAATTAACAGAGGCTTTGGACATTTGACAGCAAAAGCAAGACTGACTATGATTTGTTGTTTTATAGGAGTTTTATAGTCTTCAAAACTAAGAAGTTCATCCTCCTGAAGTCTATGACTCAATACAACCCTTTGCTGCACTCCTACAGCTATGGGCTGAGCATGAAGAGAGGTTGTTTCTAGCCACTGCAACAGGCCCTTTGGTTAAAGTGAGCACTTAGCAGGTTTCCAAGTACCTGAGATGCTTGTTCAACGCATGATGCAATGCATGATGACTGCAGAAGGTATGAGATGCAAGTTCTCTGCGTCCCTCATCTCATTTCACGTGGGACTCTCAGCCACTCCTCTCTGCTGCATAAACCTCTGCACTTTCTCCCTCTGATCCTGACTAGCACAATCTAGATATTTCTTTACTGAAATAGAACTGCATCTGCATAAACTTAAGTGAACCAGATTTGAAAACATTGACTGGCTTTAGACTGAAACTTCTAATCTTTAATCCAACATGTCCTACTACTTTGCAATGAAGACTGGACAGAAAAGGTTAAACCCACAAAATTTGCAAGATGCAAAACAATCACCTCAAACTTCACGGAGCCATTCTGTGCAGTGTCAAAGGCATTGAAGAGGTAATGTGCATACATGCTGGCATCTGAAAGGCACAAAGGACAGGGACTCATCATACAGGCTCTAAACAAGTCATGAATTTATCTTCCTTCTGTATACAATTCAACCCTGACACATTGCCAGGTATTCTATGAAGCAGTAAATGCTGTCATGTGTTGGGGAAGATGAAACGGGAAAGCCTTATAAATATGATTGTCTGGCAAAAGATTTTGAGAATATAGAAACTATAAGCGAGATTGAAATGAAAGCCAGCTTTGAGATATCTCAGTTACTGAACAACGGGAAAACAATGGTGTGGCTGGCTGAAGGTAATCCCCTTTTGATGGAACAAATACCCTCTGCTTGCAGACAGGTCCAAGGGTCAGAGCAGACCCTGCTAGCTTGGCAGAAGGGGCCCAAAGAGGAGTTTTTAGGGTTTAAAATGTAACACAGTGTGGTAATGTAATGATTCTCACAGGCTGTATGTAAATGCTATAGGATTTGTATCTTGCTCTAGATTGGTTAGTGAGAATTAGAAGATTCAGCATAGAAGAAGATTTGTTGTATTGTAACGGGAATTTTGCCCTCTTATCCTCTCTTTTACTCTCTCTCTTACCCTCTTTACTCTTCCTTGCTCTCTCATCCCCTTTACCACGCTCTTGCCTTCTCTCTCTTTCCCACTCTCTTTACTTCTCTCAGGCCTGCTCTGAGCTGTGGCTGGCAGCTCACAGCAGGGCCCTGCACCCAGACCCTTTGCAATAAACCCCAAGTTCCACAACCTGGCTTCAGAGATCTCTCGTCTCTGTCTGTCCTAACCCTGTTGTTCCTACAATCATGGACTTGCAAAATCCTGGCATCCTCACTTAAAACAGCCTTGAAATCCAAAAGCTTTTATTACAGTAGAAACTATTTGGATTTTGGAGCATTACCTGAAAGAACAAGCAGGAAATCCCCACCAACCATGAGTGTCTCTGGTTCAAATGGTGGGAAACAGCAAAAACATCAAAGAGTGACTGCAATCTGCAGCATTCTTTCTCTACCTTTTTGTTTTGTGGGAGACACAGCAGAGACCCCCCCAGGAAATGCCCAGCATTAGAAGGCTCTTGCTCCAGTTAGTTGAGTTTGACCCATGGCTGCTGGAGATCAATCTCACCCAGAGATATATTTTTGTCCTTTTGAATCTTAAACTACTGGGTTTAGAAAATCACAAGAGGAAATCATCAAGTTCATACTGAAATTTAACGCAAACCTTTTATAGGTGTATCTCTTTGAGGTCCAAGGGTTGTAAAACATAAGCATAATGTGTTTTATTTTGACATGGAGTTGAAAAAACACTTGTTAATGACCTTCTTTAAGTAAATGTATATGCACACATACACCCTTGCAGAAAGATCAGTCATTGTTCCCCAAAGACTGTGTTCTGCAGCTACTACGGAGTGGGATATTTTGGAAAGCCTCAAATACTTTATCTTTTGCTAAAAAGCTACTTAAATGACTAATTTCTTTCAATTTGAGAACAACATCCCCACAAAACCTATCCAATTACAACATATAGATTCTTGATGTTTTTAGAAGGAAAGAACACGCACTATTTGAGAGATTTAATACAATACCTTAATATGCCCATTCATGATCTGGCCCTGTCTTAATCCCATAAACACCAAAAATGATCATTTCAGGCATCCAGGAGTTTACTTATCAACTAAAAACTGCTTTAAGAATTCTAAGGAGGTTTTGAATAATTTTCTAGCCAAAAAGAAGTCTGAGACCCTCCTGTGCTAGACACTACATGCCCAGCAGTTCAACAGCAGGGAAGCACGAGCCACATGCTTCCCTGTGGAAGGTGAAGGAGGTGAAGCAATTCCACTTTCTGCCAACAGAAAGTCAGAACAGAACAAAGCATCAACCCACAGTTTCTATTTTGGACCTGGGGAATGAAGAGCTCACATTGAGGGGCAATCTTTATCGGGGTTTTTCTATGTGAAATAGCTGTTCAAAGGGCCTAAAATTTTATTACCTTGATGTTTATGTTTCTGTCTAAAACCCCTCAAAGCTTCAGCTTGACTCTCATTTCTCACACAGATGATCTTCAGCAGATTTGCAGCCAGCTGGCAGTAGGCAATGTTAGGGCTTCAAGAACCCTGAAAAAGCACTCCACTTACCTCCATGAGGAAAAAACTGTGCATAGATATGTTTAAATGTTTCTTCATTAACAACCCCACTAGGACATTCCTGTTGGAAAACAAAAGGAAAAGAACGAGAGAAAGAGAATCAAGAAAAACACAGGTTTGTAAAGGTTCATTTGCAAAACTCTATAAGCCCAAAGAGAGCAATGAAACAAATCACCTTCCTGTTCTCACAGCGCTCTGCATGCATAGGCTGTGCAGCTGGAGAAATTAAAGTAATTCAGACAGAAGTTTCATCCTAAGCATCTCACAAAGCTGGCTCACCATTATTAACATTTCTAACTGTGCTTTCAGCAGTTTAATTGCTGTTTTTAATCCTCAGCAGCAGACTGTAGCCAGGTGAACAATCCATACACACTAGTAAGTCCTTACAAACAAACCTCAATAATAGACACACCCCCACCAGCTCAGTGCTGCTATAACATACATTACAGAGCCTTGGGCATTGCTACCTAACCATGTGATGTTTTCAGTTAGAGAAAATACTTCACAGTTGATGGCACTATTCCTCAAATTTGCCTATCAACCAATTTTGAAAATTAAACCAGAGCAAACCAATAAAATAACCACATCACTCAGCCTTTTTCACAGAGCACAGAATTACATACACAGAAAAGTCAACTTCCTCCCATACTCTGAACCACTGATCAATAGAGACCCTAGGGTCTGTGTTGTGCTGCAGCACTGACCCCACTCAGCCATTTAATTCCCCAAGCTCCTATCAAGGAGGGAGGTGGGAGCAAGAGCACTGTCCCTGCTGGTAGGAGGTGCTGGAGGTGGATTCTCTGAGCAGGCTAACTCTCTCTCGCAAAACTCACAGAACTGGCATGTATGGTTGGGCTTGATGCTTATACTGAGCTGAAGGGCAGACTTGGGATCAAGAAAGTTCCTCTGTTCCTAGCACTATACTCACTCCCTCTCTGTGTCATGCTGTGATCCCTGCCTCACTTTAACACAGGTGCTTCAGCCAGGAACTTCACAAAATATCCTCTGCACAAGGAACCACCAGCTTTCCATTCTTGGAACCTGACTCCTACAACCTTGCCTGATGATAGTCCTGAACTACTGTTTAGACAGAGACAGCAAACAGTCAATCAGACAACTTTTCTATGAGCCACTTGTGATTTTGTAAGTTGCAAGATTTCTAGTTAGATGAGTATTCTCAAACTGTTCCAAAGCTTCTCATAAAACATCCATTGCCTGGTTTCCTTATCACAAGAAAAGTGGTTATTTTTTCATCTGTAAAGAAGAAATCATCAAAGGAAGATAATTAAATAGAAGCTAACAGCTACTGTAAGAGATTCTCCCAAATAGTTCCTAAACATTCATGTCTTCTGAAGCTTGTAAGCTAACATACATTAAATAAATCATCTGATATTTATTTATGATATCTTTTAATCATTGATCAGGCCCAGAACCATATCCACAGCCATTCTTGAATAGCAGTGTTCTCCTTGGTCACTGAAGTGCTGTTGCTACAAGATCACAGGGCCCTTGCAGAGTACTTCACCAAATTGTCATTCTTTTTAAAACCAAGCCTGGCACAATTGGCGCATCCTTTCCAGCACAGTGCTACACGGAGATTTATTTCCTTCTCTCCTCATGATAAGACAACTGTTGCATTCTCTAAGAAGCACAACTTCACCTGCGGAAAGATGGTTTGTAGTTGAGGGACTGATCATTCTTTTCTCTATGTTTCCCACAAGTGCAGAGTCCCTGAGGTCCCGTCCCTCTGTTTATTACCAGAGATGTGCATGTGGCTGCTGCTGCTGCCTGTGCTCTCTCACAGGGGCAAGGGCTACCCTGGCAGTTGGGCCATTGGGCCTGTTTAATTTTCTGAATTTCTACGTGGTCCTTATTGCTTCTGATGCTCCATCTGGAAGCCAAATGAAAGTTTGCATCACAGCTCTAGGAGTGGTGGGGAGAGGCAGTGCTGACATTGATCAGCCCATTTAGCTCTCTATAACTGGATTGCTTTCAGATACATATGCTACTACCAATTTATTTGCAGTTAATTGATCACAATTTTTGTTTTATAAGAGGCAAACAATGCTCCAGAGGCCTCATTAGTGCTATAGCACTACTTAATTCTGCTGACTCCATAGAAATCTTACTTGTGACACAGGTGAGCAGGTGAGCTTAGTGTCAATTAAAATTCCACTGAAGATAATAAAGATTCACTCATTCAAGAAAAAATCCTTGTCAGTAAGAAGAACACAGTCCTTCACCGTAGTATTCATAAGGCTTTCCTTTGATAGCAGGGCTTTAGGTTAATCCTTCTCATTTCCTTAAAGTAATAATTCTTTAAAAATGCCAAACAGTGACAAACATTTTTTTTTTTGTATTGTCATCAAGCACAGAACAAATCCCTCATTTTCCCAGGGTGACTATCAAGCTTTGGCAGCACAAGCTGTGCATCTGAACTTACCCTCCTCTTTTAAATCACTATACCACAAAGGAGCTGAATCCATGTAAAAACCAAACACACCAATCCACAAAACCAAAAGGAAAATAAAACATAAATAAAGCAGCTGCATTTTTTCTCTGCTGGAATCAGAAATAAACTTTACCGACTACTTTCAGAGATGTGCAAAACAGAGATGCGGGGACCAAAGGGGATCTAAGCCCTGCCTTTCAGACCCTCCTGAGTTCAGCTGGCCAGAACATGAGGATGAGTACCCAGAGCTACGTTTTGCTAAATTAGAGGTAGTATGTTAGCTGACCACGGACAAACACACAATCCAGATTTGCATCTCTAAGCATTCACACATTCCATGTAGTTTGTTGCTCTATGTTCTCCCACTTTGGAGATGTTTTGGGGATTATTAAAGAATGAGAACATTTCTCCCTTGCTTGTACTGCTCACTTTAACCTCCGTGATCCTCCTTTTTTTACAGTTATATTTCATACTACCCTTTGTTACAGATTTGCTAAAATGCTCATGCTAAAGCAAGGTAAGGATGTCTCCAGCAGCCTCTCAGTCATTTGGGTTGTCTGTTTCCTGATTCAGTATTAAGAAATTATCCCTTGCAGCTTACAAGCATTTCCCCTAATAGCACAAAGCCCCCCAGCAAAAAAACCCACAAAACCCCCAGTTCTTTTAAATCCTTGTACTCGATTCCAAAGAACGCAAACCATGCAACATGGCCTAAGTGGAAGATCCTGAATTACCAGGCTCAAATCTCTGTATAGCTGGTCCCTTCATTAGACATCAATTTATCAATTTTAATAATACTTCCTTGCTCTCTTCCCAGCAATTCCATAAATGGCCACCAAACTTTACTCCTCTGGGGGGCAGAAACTCTCTTCTAATTCCAGCCTATGCCTATTAATGGCCTTTCTGTTCCTGTGCCAATGTTGCTGTTTAGCTCAAACAATTCTGATGGTTTTGTAGACAGAAGGTATCACATTTTCTTTTGTTAAGTTGTACCGAGGCAAAACCCACCAAAGAGTCTGATGGGTTTGCCTGTAACTTTGCTTTTTTAGTCCTTTTTTTAGATGGGACCAAACACCTCATGTTAGTCTGGTTCCAGTCTTACCACAGCTAACAGAGAGGTGCAAAGGAGACCATTCACATAATGCAGAATCCTGCAGGCAGAGGCAACTGCTAGATAAATGTGAACTGTTGGTCCTGGAACCAAGAGAGGCTCGAGGGTGACACCCTCTCAAAACTGGAAAAGCAAGCTGAAGGCAAAGAGATGGAACATTTGGCCAGCCAGCAAAAATACAGGCCCGGTTAGCATGCTCAGCTTCTCTGGAGATGAATTTATCGGCATCCTCTATAACTGTGGGGCAAAACCACCAGACCAGACTAGTGACACCCTGGGTAAAGACAGAGACAATTTGGAGTTGGGGGGGAACAGAATTCAGAGACAAAGAAAGAACAGGTTTAAAGGTACTGAGAATTAGGACCCTGGTCAGACAAGCACTAGTCCAGAGGCCAGGCCAGCCTG
Source organism: Serinus canaria (assembly GCF_022539315.1). NCBI lineage: Eukaryota > Metazoa > Chordata > Aves > Passeriformes > Fringillidae > Serinus > Serinus canaria. The sequence goes on along the minus strand of NC_066327.1, from coordinate 385,144 downwards.
TTCTGAGCTGCCTTTAGTGGAACACTATCCCTGCTCCTGCACACTAAATCCTCTGCAGCCAGGACCTCCATCCCTCTGTCCCCTACACAAGTTCCTGCAAATTGCTCTGTGAGTATCCAGGTGTTGCCTTGTGGTTAAACAGGACTTGTGCAGTAATCACTGAGAGCAAGCGGTGAGTACAAGCCAGGGAGGAAAATTACTGTATTCCCACAGGGATTTTGAATCTCCAGATGGCACTGTAACATCATCCCAAGGAACAGACTGTTTGGTACAATAGCAAATATGGTAACAGATGAGCCAGTTTGCCTCCTGTGCATAATTACCCATACCACTGAAACCAGGATTTGCAAGCTACCAGTGTTAAAGCTGCATTTTCATGTAAATTTTAACCTTACATATGAAATCTTTGTGTATACTGTATGCAGATCAGCTGGATAAAACCAGCCTGCTTTGTCATAATATCCAGATATAAACGAAGACCTTGCTGTCACTGCCAATTAATACCAAGACCTTCAGTGATGTCCTAGATTTAGGTCACAAGTTAAAAGCCCTTGTCTGCAACTATTGCCCGGGGAGGTAATGCCTCTGTAGTGCAAAGTGCAAGCAGAATTGGAAAAGGCAGAGGGTAAATGTCCTGTGTGCTGAGAATGCTCCAAGTCTGCCTCAATGGTTTACTTTTGCAGCTACAAATCCCCCCAGCTCAGAGCAGAGCTCTCCCACACAGGATTCCCACCCGACAGTGATACAGAAGGCACGGTAGAGATCTTAGCAAAACTGGGTTTAACCTCACTCTGTAGGCAGTCATGTCATATCAGGGTGTTAATCTGTCAAGTTCTGTCTCAAAAGCCCTGTGATTTCCTGCTGGCTGGCAAAAGCATAAAGAGATACCAGTGTTCAGTTAGGCAACTTCACACATGAAATGACCTCCTGCGTGCAACAAAGGCTGCAGAAATATGCCACATGCACCAACAAAAATACAGAAAGCTGAGCTGTGCTTTGGCCCACTTAGGGTGAGCAGAGAAATAAAGGGTGAAACCACCAGACTCCTTAGAAAAGTCAAATATACACTGGAAATGTGATTTGATCAAATTTCAAAAATCTGTCAAAAAGCAAGGCCCTTCTCAAAGTCCCGCAGGTTCCTCAGAACTGCCTGTATTTAAGGTAGCTCAGCTTTTATTTGACAAGTTTTTACCCAATAGACTTGCCTGAGAAATGTCATCATTTTGCTATAATGGTTTCTAAATGCTGGAGCTGTCCTGCAAGAGAATATAAAAACCATTCTGTCTTTATTGAGCCATTTTGATTCTGACCTGTTAATCATCATTAAAACATCAGCTGGCACAAACCACCTGGGTGACTAAATCTTGACCCTCAGGCAAACATGTAATGAGTACTCATTCTTCAAGGTCCATAAAGCATCTGCTCCATGTAGCCTCAACATTCCCCATCCGTTTTTTCTAATTGTTAGGAGCCCCTGAGAGGCAGCAGCAGAGCCAGGCTGAGGCTTGGGAGCTGCAGACTCCAGGCTCCCAGGGAGCCTGGCAGGAACGGTGGCTCACAAGGCTGGGCAGGGAGCTGCTCTGAACACCCAGTCACACCAGCTCGCACTGCTGCCTGCTTGCCCAGAAATCTGGGGCCTCTCTCTGGTCTCCTCAGTCTTAACACACATTCAACTTTTGGTTTCTCTTTGGCTCCTGCCACTCCAGACTTATTCCCTACTTATGCAGGACCTTAAAGTCCTAAAGTGCTCTACTACAAGAGCAAGATTTCTAGAGAACTGAGGAAATATCCATCCTGGGCACCTAATCTCAAGTGAACAGTAGCACTTATATTTGAACATGAGGAGATGAAAACAAGGCTTAAAAAAGTAGCCATAAAAACATTTTCAGGTTATCTTCAAGTACTGGCACAGCTGAGGAAATTGAAGTACACTTGCTGACATTTGGGGAACAAGTTTAATGAGACCATTATGTGCTGAATATTCATCCAAACCCAGTTTTAGGCAGATTGCAGTGTCATAAATATTAGATGGAAAGGCAGATTGTGCTCATTTTGCTGTGGTAAGGGAGATCTTATACAAAACTACTAATGCTTAGCAGGGGAATAATACAAAATCAAGCTGAGCAGTTGAGGCTGTTGAGGACATATTCTGTTCATTGCAGTACTGTTCTTACATTTTTAAATCCTCTGTAAAGAACTTGAAGTTCTCTTTTAGTGAAATTGGTTTGTGCTTCAAGCTGTTCCAGTCCCTCGGGTCTATGGCACACTGTCGTCATTTCTAATTCATCTTCAATTTTATCTGAAAGAGAAGACAGGAAAATATTTATTTTGGTTGTTACCTTTGCTCTTTTAACACGATGGATAGGACAGACTGGATTTCAAGAGAAACAGATCAAAAAGAAACTACCAACAGAACTGATCTGTGTAACTGTTTTCAACCTCTTGAAAGCAAAAAAAGGCCACAGGAGTAAAGCAAAAGTTCACATTTCTTCCTGGGCTGCCAATTAGCTGCCCATTCACAGAGCCAAAATGCTGGTGAGAGCAGCAGGGCAGCAGCAGACACCATTGCTCCAAAAAGCAACCACAGACATTTCATACCTAAATATTGAGACGGCGTGGAGGAATGGCACTTCCAAAGTACTGGCTTTAGCTTTCTAGCTGTGCAAATACACCAGAGGGAGCAGACATGCTCAGACAACGACCTTATACTGAGGTTAAACTCTGAGGGAAACTCCTCTGTGTGCTAACCAAAAACTTGTCTAGAGACATTGAAGGTCACTTTAGTCCTAGGAGAAATTCAAGTTTTGTCCACAGTTGCAGAATCTGGAATTACTTCAGCTGGAATTTAGAAGAACTTTTTGGAGGAAGAGATAAAAAATGAAAAACACTTCTATGCATTTTAATCAAGAGAGTGTTCTTCTACAAGGAAGAAAAATACTATCACACCCTGATTTACCATAACCTCACTTCATTTTTGATGCATGTTTTGCCCTGCCAATCCCATCCCCCAAGACTGTATGCAATGCCAAAATACATAGATATTTAGTGTCTGTCAGTTTGAGATTCTCTAAACTTCAAGGATCAGATCCAGCCGTCAGCTGACAGAAAACCCAATCCACATCCAAATGTTGCTTGGCATAAAAGCAAATACTCCCCTTATCGTCAAAAAATGCACAATTCATTTCTTGCAAAAATGTTCTAGGTTATTTGGCTCAAGCATAATATAGTTATTTCTGCTGTAAGCCAACAATTAAAATCGAAATTTGCAAGGAAATAGAGTTACCCTGAATAGAGGAAAGGCATAAATTCAGAGCAGACTGGCTCAATGAAAGAACAGACCAGCCCAAAGGTGTATTTTCATAAGCTATTTATTTTGCAGAGATACACACACACACACACACACACACACACACACACACACATATATGCATACACACATTAAATGGAACATTATTAAGGGAGGCCACATGTCAGTAAGTGCTAATGGTTAATTAACATCAGTTTTTTTGTCAGTATTAAGAAACTGGTTCAAAATATTGGTGACTTCAGCAACCCTCTTAATCCACCACATCTGCAACATCACAGTCAGCATTTGTAGGCCTTGAACAGATAAAATGTATTCCTAAATCCTGTTCTGTAGGTCCGTTGCACTGCAGGGGAATAAAGGTGATAGGCTGTAAGAGCAAGGAACAGGAGCAGAGTATCAGCTGTTCATGAAAAAGAAAAAGGGACTTAAGGCTGTTAAGGGGCCGAAAGAAGCCTGAAGTACACACCTTCCCACACAAAGGGAAAATGAAGAGTTTAGACATTACAGCTCCTGTTAGAAGAAAGGAAATGTAAAAGGATGTCTGCTACAGGAAAAGTAATTTGAAATAAGGGGGGAAAGCCATTTTCTTTGCAAGAGAATTAATGACACAAAATGAAGGAATGCAGAAGCTGTAAAGAGAGAAAATTGTGGGGAAGAAATTCTTTAAAAGGAGGGACAAGAAATGAGTGGTTGAAAAACGAGAGAAAATCTACCTCAATAGTCCTCACCCTCCACAAAGATTTGGGTTTTTTTGTTATTTGTTTCCTTTCAGTGCTTGTTCTCAAATCAGCTCTTTTCAACCTGTTTCTTTCATTCCCTGATACCCAATAAATTAACCACAGAAACTTTAGTAGCAAACCAGGAGATTGGCACTTCCTCCTCTGCGCTCGCTTTTTATCACGGGCATTGTATTTCTTTTTATTTGCATTTTCATTATCATCCTGGCTCAGTCCCTCCAGCTCTTCAGAGGTGTCACTGTATGAAATATGAGCTCTTGCATCTATTACAACTACAGTGTTATTATATTGAAGTTCACTGAGGATGGTGAGTGCAAGCAGAAGTATATATACATAAACACATGCAAATTTAAACTTCTGATAGGAATGATGTTAAGATATTTTATGTAATACCACATTCTTCCTCAGTTTGCCTTATTTCCAGTTTTCTCCTGAGAGATTCAAGTGTAGTAAACAACCTTGCTGCTGTTTTAAATTTAATTTTCTTCTTCAATTCATTTATGCATGAACAGACCTTGGGACCAGCTGCACACACAGTGAGGGGCGAGTGTGATCACCTCCTCAGCTCAGTGACACCTGTATCTGCCTGGTTCTTACAGCATCCTTATCCTTTCCAAGCTGGCAGGACATACCTGTGCTGCTGATGGAAACACACACTCAGGGGCTGGACACCATCCAGCTACTACTCAGTGAGAACTTGAAGAGGTTGAACCGAAGAAAAGCTGCCGGGTTTTTTTTTGTTGTTTTTTTTTTTTTTTTTTGGTTTTTTTTGGTTTTTTTTTTGGGGGTGGGGGGGGTTATCTGTGCTCACTAATCAACTAATCAGGTGGAAGCAGCAACTAATGCAGAAGGCTTCTTCTGCTTACAAGTACTGATAAATGGTAATTTATTACTTTTCTGGTTTTATTTCCAACACTTGTTGAAGTCATCCCAGGATGAATCCCTTCCACAGCAGATGGCTGCAGTGAGTTGTGTCCTAGACTAAAGATCTAAAGATTGTTTAGCTGGTACAAAGCATTCACTTAGCTGTTTTTCTTACAATGTGTTTTAAAATAGAAGAATGGGATGTAGCATTTCTTGAGTTCAGATTTATTTCTGCCCATATTTTTGTGGCTGCTTTAATAGCAGGGTATGAGGTCTGCATCTGGTAGAATCACCCGTGGTAATCTTACTCCACTGTAGGCCCAGGTTAAAATAATCACTTAGGTTTGCATTTTTTGTGCAAAATAGCATCTGTATTTGCTTAGCCCATAGGATATGCACACTTCCTTTCATAACGGAAACCAAACAGTGACTTCACTTTACAAAGAAAAATAATCTTGACACACTTGCAAGTACATGCATGTTTTAGATTGTTGCTAATAAAAGAGACTTTTTTCATTTCACCACTCCTTGCTCAAGAGCAGAGTGAATTTTCCTTAAGGAAAATTGATGTTTAAACAGAATACACTTTAGAAGTTACTTAATGATGCTTGCTTTATTCATCCTTTCATATTTGTTCCAATTTTACCTTTTGCTATCTTAACAATTTGGGAAGTTCCACACTCATAGCGCCTGCAAATGGCTCTGCACTTCAGACACCGGTTTGCATTGGAAGGGACCTTAAAGATCATCTAGTTCCAACCCCTGCCACAGGCCGGGACACCATCCACCGATCCAAAGCCAATTTGTGCACCATAAAACAATGGTGGGTTATTCCCCAGCTGCTGCCTCGGCTCTGGGACTGAGCACGCACCATCCTGAGCCTGCCCATCCTTGCTGGCACCTGAAGCTGCCCCTGCACCCCCGGACCGTGCCCAGGGGTGCAGGGCTTCCTCGGCCACACGCGCTGGCGAAACAAGCATCAAACAGCACCTAACACCTTCCTCAGGTGCAATCCTGCAGCATTTCCAGCCCACGTCCTGCCAAATGAACAATAGTGAAGCCTCATACAGTGCTAGGGCTGTCCAAGGACAACCAGAGCCTAAAACAGTTCATAGGGTGAAAACGACGATTTTCATAAAGATGTAAATGATGCTGTCCCCTGCATCTGAAGGCTGCAAGGTAAAAATGCAGAACATCAGTCTCCATGGTTCATGGGAGGACTTTGAAAACAAGTTGCTCATAATAAATTCCCTTTTTTAAGGAAAACAGTCAAGGCATAAAGTGCAGATAATGTGCCCAGTGTTAATTGTAAAACTGACAGGCGTTAGATGAAATGGGTAATTTTACAAATACAGCTGAAGGGGATTAAATTATGTGCAAGAATTATTAGACTGCATCTTACTTTTATTAAAAAAAGCGCTATATTTTAGGAGCAAGGACCTGAAGAAAAAATTAACTCTAGTTTACCCACGATATACTTGAAATTAATCTCCAGACAGAACACGCTCTTGGGCAGATCTTGCAGGAAACAGGTCTTGCCTATGGGAGATCAATTGCAAATATTTGGAAATTTCACAAGGAAAAATACCTCAAGGCCTGAGTGTGTAAATGCTCATTAGGGCAGGAGCTGGGAGAGAGCTTTGGGGTGTTCCTGGGGCTCTGAGCCTCCTGATCCTTGGCCCCGCTGTCCAGCAGCAAATTTCTGTGCTGTGCTGCTATGCCAGCATGCTGTGCCATGCATGTGTCTGGCATTCCTGGGCTGTGCCATGTGCTCACCCCTGGGCACTGTTCCAGCCTTTAAGTGACCCCGCCTGGCACATCCTGCACATCCCTGGAGCCGCGCAGGGACAGAAGTGACAGCTCACACTCAGCTGTGATCCTGAAAAAGGGGCAAGGAAAATCTGCTCATGGCAAATGCAGTTAAAAAATGGAACAAAGGTACCTAGTGATGCATAAAGTAGTAAACACAATTAAAGTCGAACACCTATTATTATTATTATTATTATTATTATTATTATTATTATTATTATTATTATTATTATTATTATTATTATTATTATTATTATTAAAAATAATTATTAACATTATACTGCCTGACTGGAGAGATCAGTTTCCAAAAGGTACTCTCTCCAGGCAATAAACCAAAAAGAGAGTGGCGTCCTTATCCAATCCCTTTTTTCTGATAAGACTTTATGACTCCTTCAGGTCTATTTTGAGTTAGATTTGATGGCCCTTGTGGGTCTCTTCCAAGTCAGAATATTCTGTGATTTTCATCACTAAACTATCAACATCAAATTAATTTCACAAACATCCAAGCTTAGCAGGGTGGTTCTGCCTGTGTGAACCTGCAACACCACCACTTGCTGAGAAAAGATACCTGAAAACCCAACAGTGTATAAAATTCTAAGATAAAAATAGCTAATAATAACAAATATAATTAGTAAGAAATAGATCTTTTTAGACTTCTTGCCTAATCCTTACAATGATCTGTTCACAATGTATAAATACCATCCTCTGCCTCTCCTTTAGTTTCACAGCTGTACACAGGGATGCAAAACCAACATTCTTCTCCAAAAAAGGAGGCATCAGAATTTTGAGGTACCTCCCAAATGTCTTTCTGGCACACAGCTAAGATCAGGTACCATGGCTTGAACATGAAATATGCAATGTCAAATTTGAATTTAGACGTTTCTGCAGACACTGTATGAAGTTCACCTGTCATTAGAACTGTTTTTGTTGTGAGCATTCCCAGAGGAGGAGACTGCAACATGTCCTGGCAGTGCACACGAAGGCTATGCAGGCAGGAGCCACTGGCCTTAAACTGGTTTTCCCTGGTGGGAAATGCAGGCTGAGCTGGAACCTAGGCAAGATTATGATTCCAAAGCAGCAGGAGAAAAGAAAAACCATGAGAATGTCAAGCAATCACACATGATGCTTTTTTAGAAGAACTATCAGAAACTCTTCAGAGCACACTTCATTAAATAGTCGTAAGAAACTTCTGAATTATAAATTAGGTAAGTAAAACTATTTTTTTTTCCTTTTATGGAATACGTAACTTATAAAAAAAACCAAACTCTGATGAGCCCAGAAAATGCATTACAAATGGACTTATTATCTCTGTGAATTATTGTTGTCAATGGGTTTTTTTGGTCATTAAAAAGCAAATCAGATACTTCAAGTCCTTGATTTATGACTGCAACAATTTCCATTTAGACTGTTTTGCTCTAGCTTTGAGTTAGGAAACAGGTTTTGGAAGAACAATAATCAATGAATATATATAATAGGGTGAAATCAAGCAATCAAAAATATTAATTAGTTCAGTGCCTAATTCAAGTACCTTTTATCCCTGAGTTATCATGGGGAAAATAGAACTGTGTATTTACATTCATGCAGGTTTTAACTACAATGTAAAACCTAAGGGTTCCCCCCGCCCCCGCTCAGAGGCACCTTTTTTGATTACACACACTTCGCAGGATAACACACACTTCGCAGGATTACACACACTTGGCGCTAGCTGCAGACTTGACAAGAGAACATGTAAAAACATTCATAAAAAGAAGGTGAACAGGTACAGAGTTTGGCACAGAGAAGGTGAACAGGTACTCAGTTTGGCACAGAGACAAACACAAGTTAAACCACATAAACTCCTTGTAAAGGCACTCTCAATCAAGTACGGTGTTAAGGGCACAGTTGCAGCGGATCACAAAACTGTAGCCTCCCCTGAGATTCTAGTCTGTATTGGGACTTTTCACCTGGAGACAGAGAACTTGTGCTTTTAAGTGTGTGTACGTCCCCTTTCCACTGAGGGCCTGGCCTGTGCCCTCCCCAAGGCAGCCTGAGCAGGGGGACACCAAACGCAGATCTGGGGAGACGCAGGAGCAGGCCCAGCTGGGGACAGCCACAGCACTCTTTCAAATTTTATTCCTCACAAACGTTCATGTGACTGGGATACATCCAGAAGCCATCTCCCCCCTGCACCAAGTTTGTGGTCAGTTTCTCAAAGTCTACTGACAGTACAGCAGCTCTTTGCAGCTTTCTCTCTCTCAAGTTACCCAGTTACATAAAATTTTACTTCTTCACTGGGGAATTATGCAGCAAATGAGCAGAGCTGTAATACATCCATGCTCATAACCTACACTGGAATTCTGCACAACATCAATTTCATGCTAAGAATCTTTAAAAAACAATTAGCTGTTTTTCTACTTTGACATTAAATGTCAATTTATGATCAGTTTGTTTGGATTTTGTTGTTGTTGTTTTTTAAATGAAGCTTTGGTTAGGGTTTTTAAAACAGAAACACTTATTTTCCCAAGCTGTAAACATGTGGGTTTCTTCACATTTATTAAGGAAATCTGTGTGTGCGTTAGCATACCTTCTTGTCCGAGATTGCAAGGCAAGATATATTCTATCTGCCATCTGTATGGCAGTTATCTTCTGTTAAGTGGGCAGTTTTCCTTATCTCTTCCACACCCAATCCTCCCTCCTGGGGGACATTGGCTGATAACAGGCTATTGAATGTCACTGCATGACTGATATCAGTGACTGATAAGAACTACAGCATCCCGTTAGGAGATGTGAGCCCAGAGGGAGGAGCCAACCACTGCTACCCAGATATAATCTGGAGATTCTGGAATACCAGCACAGCTTCTCCACTGGATTTCCCAGAGGAACAGCAGCTGCTTCTTCCACTGGATCTTCAGAGGAAGACTACACCCTTTCTACAAGATCCCTGCTCCAACAGAACCACCCCTGACACTCCAGGAGGACTGCAGCCATAATTCCAATTGGACTTCTACTGGATCCCTGCTCCAACAGAACCACACCTGACACTCCAGGACTGCAGCCACATCTCCGATTGGACTACTACCAACACCCTTACCAACAGGGTGTCAGGCTGGGTTCTGACTCTGTCAGTATCGTTTTGGTTTACTGCATTGTTTCTTTTATTTTCTTCTTTTTATTTTCTTCCCTAATAAAGAACTGTTATTCCTGTCCCCCTATTTTTGCCTAAGAGCCCCCTTAATTTAAAATTCATAGCAATTTGGAGGGAGGGGGTTTACATTTTCCATTTCAGGGGCGGCTCCTGCCTTCCTTAGCAGACACCTGTCTTTCCAAACCAAGACAACTGCCTATCAGAAACAGCAGTGTATGAAACAGAACTTGCCACAGAAATATAAAGCAACAGTGGCAGTGTGAATGTGGAAGGAATTTTCCTCTTAAAACAGGTGGACCACTGCATTATGGCAATTCACCTGTGTAAAGACTAGAAAAAGAACAAATTGGTGTGATCCAGTCAGAATTGAGGACAGAAACACCACCATAAACGAGTGCTCTGCAAATGCCATCGAAATGAGCCAGTACTTCCCAGAAGATCACTTCTCCCACTTCACAGAACTGCTCAAGTTGAACAGATTGCTCCAAAATGTGAAGCATAATTAAGCAGAACATTAGTAGTAATTAGCTCTATTTGCACAGAAGAAACTGCAAAAAAAAGTATCATTCCAATACAGATCCAGATGTTTCAGTAAGAGAAAATGTCCTTAAATGTGTGTGGTGCTGTGAGCAAGCTCTGCTGACACACGGTGCACTCCCGGTGGGCGGGGGACAGCTCAGGGCCACCCACCAGGCACAGACTGTGCTCTGGAGATGTGCTTGTACAGGCAGCACCCTCACTTCGGGCATTTCATTGGATCCTGATCTCGGGCAACCAACAGGGCCTGGATGTCAACTTCATAAAAACATTTATGTCCCGGTTTTTGGTTGCAAAGAAGCAGAACCAGAAGGGAGGCTTCAGGACATTAAGATAAAAGGACAGTGCCTGAACCCTGCTACTGCCGATGTTCCTTTAAGTACAGACTACAGACTTCTTCCTGATTCAGATAAAGCTGCTTTTGGTACCTGTACTCAGATTCTCCTCCCACATACTATTCTAAATGCAGAATAAATCAGGTACATATACATACACATACACATACACACTGCTGCCCAGGGTAAGTGCATTTGCTTGCTGAAACTTTTCATCCAAATAAATGTCAGTTCCTCATGGCAATTAAAAAAAAAAAGAAAACCTCATCCAACACACTATATTCTTTGGCATTAGTAAAAATCCAGTGTGAAAGCAGCAAGTTGTTTCAAGATTTCCAACAGTTTATTCCTTGCAAGGAATTCCTTTTCTCTTTCCCCAGAGCCATGCCTAGCCTGTGGAGATGCTCCCAAGATCAGCTGTTTCATCCTACTGCCTCAGCCACAAATCCTTCCCCATCCTACACCCCTGGGGTTATTCCCTCAGGAAGGGAGTGAGAGGTCAGAGGGGTGTGAATTCTTCGCCTGTCCTGTACACTCTGCTATCAGCATTGTTGTTGTTACTGTTTGTTTTCTTATTTCACTGCTATTTCTAGCGAACTGTTCTTACCTCAACCCATTATTTTTACCTTTCTGTCTCCAATTCTCTTCTCATCCCACTGGAAGGGGAGAGAGAAAGCGAATGAGGGACACACGGTCTGAGGTGTTTCAGTGGCAGCACCAGAGCAGGGGTAAACTGAGACCTCCCTGAACTCCCGTGCAAGAGCCAAACCACCAGCTAGCTGCTCCAGCCAAGCAGCAAAGCGAACAGGCAGGGAGCTGAAAGCACAGCAGATAAGATAGAAGAGTTTCAGGAAACAGACAGTAGCTTAACAATTTCCTAAACTTGGTCCAGTTAGTGGTGCTGGGAACCTTACAACTTTGTTCCTGTGGCAAAAGGTTATTTGGGACAAGCACAAAACTTCCTTTGATTTTTCTGTGTCCTTATTCTGCTTCTCCTTATTCTGCTTCCCTATTGGAAGGCCAATAGGGACAACCACTCTAAGACATTGTACTAGGGTATAAATGCAACCAACTACACACTTGGTGAGTTGCCATGAAGCCAAAATATTTCGTTATTTAAAAGGTTACCATTCTCTGGGTTAGAAGATTTAGATTCTACTATTCTAAGGATCTTTCTGCTTCTAAAACTCAGTAATTCTCTTAATTAGGAAAGGAAGGCCGTGAGGTTTAGATCTTCTGAGGCTGGGGTCTGGCTGTGATCAGTCCCCTAAAAGCATTGGCAAATTCAGAGATCTGATCTGTTTTTGAAATACCATCAACAGAGAGTGATTTGAGACTAATAAACACCAGTGCTTGTAAACACTGGAGGTGTTCTGGCTGACAATGGCTGAGGACTTCTGTGGCCAGAAAACAAATACACAATTAGGAACATGACCAATGCCAGAACTCAGCTTATTAAATTTTCATGCCGACTCTGATTACTTTCATTTAGCAGCACAGATGTTAAACCAGAAAGAGGAGATAGAGTGCCCATGAGTACTGGGAAATGGCTGGCAATACAGGCAAGATTTGGAAAAGAGTCATTAGAGCAGATGTTGCACATGTGCGCTGATCGCTCTTACAAGTCAGTTGATTTTAAAGAAGCCACAAAAACATCTGACTATATTGGCTTTCATAATTCTGATTGTTTCATTCTGTTTTAAGGAACTCATGTAGCAGCTCTAATGCAATCCATAGGCGTGTCGTGGTTTGGGACGGGAGGAAATTCAGGGAAGCGATGCAAAGGTTTTTTGTGTTACTGACAGTCTGTTGAACCACTGAGAAGCTGGACACGCCTCTGTGAAAGACGCATGTTAAAGAGGAAAAAAGCGGGAACTCTCTTTTCTGGTCGGTAAAGGGGTAACAGGCCCTGGCCCCGACCCCGTCTCAGCCAGGCTGGGCCGGGCGGTTCTGCCGCAGGCTGGGCCCCTTCCCCCTCCCCAGGCCGCCCCCCATCAGCCCCGTCTGGCCAGGCTGGGCCCCAGCAGCTTCCGAGCAGGAATGGGGGGAGGCTGCGGAGCCCTGGCCAGAGCAGGGCTGGCCGCGGCTGTGAAGATCCTGGCATTAGGTGCCCTTCCCCCAGCGCAGCTGAGACCAGAGGCAGCGGGGTATCCTGCAGCCCATGCAGTGTGGCCCTGCGGCTGGAAGTGAACGCAGAGAAAACTAAAGATCAGCCATGAGGCCGATCCTGACACAGCCAGCCGCAGCTCCAGCCACAAGTTACCGGCGGGTCAGGTAGGCCCCAAGAGTGATGTTAACTCTTTCAGTGCTTGTCGTGGTTTGAGAGGAAATGAAGTTTTTGTGATGGTGTGGGCAAGCCAATCGGTGTTCAGATTTAATATTGGCACCTGGTTTGTCCACTGAGGGCATGGATACGCCTCTGAGAACACCGGGGGTTAAAAGCTGTGAACGCCCAGGGGAATTTCCTTTTGAGTTCCGCTTTGGGACTGAGCAGACCCTCAACCCTCCCTGCCTGGCCTGAGCTGGGCGCGGGGGGGGGGGGGGGGGGGTGCCCAGCAGGGCAGCCAGGCGTGGGAGTTCATGAAGCAAACCGGCAGAGCCTGGGACTTTTAACCCTTCTCGGGAGGATGGAAACCTTGCAAATGCTGATTCCTCCTGATGTTGATGAGATTGAGAGGATGTTGAGAAGAATCCTAGGTGGGAGGAGATGATGGAGTGGCCTTTGGCTGGACTTTGCTTGTATAGCCACAGCAGAACCCCTTGTGTTCCTGTGACACAGAGACTGCATTCTAAGGGGAGGCGATGGCTCAGAGCCAGGAGAGTGCGGTGATGTGGAGGTGTGCGAACAGAGACGACGGGTGAGGAGGGTGGTGGTGGTGCCCTCCGTCTTTGAAGAAGAGGAAGATGATCTCTGTTCAAGAGACCCTTCGGCCCCAGGGGGTGAAATTTAGGGGGGGACAGGTGTCCCAAAAGGAGAGAGACTGTGATCTTTTTGGAACTGGACAAAGTATCCTTAAAGGGAAAAGCCCTAGAAGCAGCTCTGGTCCATGTGCAGTGGTGAGAGCACTGGACATGGAAGGAAGAGGTCACAATGGCAAAATGTTCTCTGGGCGGTGCCACACGTGACACGGAAACACGAGAAGTTTCGACTGTTTCCTGGGGAAGTCTGTGGTGCAAGAGGGACTTCTCTCTTCTCGAGGAATTGAGAACTGATTATCTAAAGGGTGGCAATGGAATTGGAAATTTGGTGGGGGGAGGAGGAAGAATTTGGAAGGTTTTCATCTTGTGTTCTATGTGTTTTGTGTGTCTTCCTTTGTAGTTTTAGGTTAATAAAAGTTTTTTCCCTTTTAACCTTAAGTTGGAGCCTGCTTTGCTCTGTCTCTGATCACATCTCACAGTGGGTGCCAGGGAAGGAGGTGATCTGGTGGGGGCACTGGCATTGCGCCAGGCTCAAACGATGACAGTGCTTCAGTCCTCCTTCGAGTTAGAGAGAGGAACAAGAAGCAAGCATGTAAATCTCAGATGGAAGGGAGGAGAAGATGCCTTGATCTTCGGGCTGAAGTCCTCTTGTAAGCTATGGAGAAAAGACTCCCTATAATGCATGAAGCTGTGGGGAGATGAAAGTTTTCAAACTGATACTGAGCAAAGGCCTCCATGTTAAAGTAAGCTGATGTTAAAGTAGCTGTGATCCCATAAGAAGTTTGAACCGAGAAAGAGAGAAGGGTGCCTTCTCCTGTGCCCCCAGGAGAAGAAGAAGAAGATGATTTCTGTTCCCAGGGATGAAGATTATTTTAGAGATAGATAATGAGAACTTTTGTCCTTGAGCAGGACATCTTTAAAACAGTACCCCATAAGTCAACATGGCCCATCGACAAGCTGTGGGAAGGCTTGTGGCAATGGGAAGGATTTCACGATAGCAGGGTTCCCTGGGTGGCTGCTAGTTGTGATGAAATTGGGAGCCACAAGAGAACTGTTTTTTTTCCTTTTGTGAAGAAGTCTCCATAACCTTAACAAGAAGTACTTCTCTCCCTAAGTGAACTGAAGAAAGACTATTTTAGAGGTGGTAAACTGACTGGAAATTTTAGGTTTGATTTCTTTACATTGTCAGTGGGAAAGAAAAGGTTTTGGGGGAGAAGTGTTCTGAAGGGTTTGTTTTGATTCTCACTGCTTTTTTTCTTTTAGTCACTATTAATAAAATTTTCTTTTTACCCTCTTAAAGTTTTAAGCCTGCTTTGCCTTTCTCCTAATCCTATCTCACCGTAGAAAGTGAGTACATTGTTCATTAACCAGCACCAAAACCTCTTTAGTGCCTTGACTGGGAAATTCTAAAATTGGGGAAATTTTAAAATTGAGGAAATCTTAAAACCACTACACGAAGGAAATCTGCCAAAGAGCAAGAGGCACAAGGAACAGGTTGAGATCAATGTGCCATCATGGGTAAGCTCATCTCAGAGCTGAATCTTGCACAGAGGAGCCCTTTGGCTCTTTCCCTTTTGCTCTGGGCTCTGTCATCTGGATGGGGAGCACCAAAGAGAAAAGGCAACCAAGATCCACAACCTGTGATAGGAACTTCTGGTCGAGGATCAACCTAGGGAAGCCTGACCAGTCTGCAGGTGCACAGTCCTATTTGTTTTAGCGAGGAAATATTTTAAATGATGTATGTGAAGAATAAAGAAGAAAAATTTCCTTTTCAGAATGCTTCAGATTTCATCTTGCAATGTCAATCCTCCTTTTATTCATTTACATAAAATATAATTAAGTTTTGGCCTACTCCCAGAATAATAGGACAGTGGAGAGCTAGAGCACTGTACATGTAAAGACACACAAAGGCAGTCTCTGTGAGCTGCCAGTCCTGCCCTGGCACCTGGGAGCCCTCATTCCTGCCCTGGGGCAGCAGGAGCAGCCCTGAGGTGTGGGCACAGGGCACTCCTGCCCCTCCGGCCCTAGGACAGGTCTGGCAGCTTCACCTTCACTTCAGGACCTTTTGAGCCTAAACATGTGAGAAATGATGCTCACTTTTAAAATTTCAAAGGTTTATTAAACTTTAACAAAATACAACAAAAGACTGAATATGGAGAAATTAGTACTGGGAACATGGAACTAAACTACCACATGCCCACCCACTAACTGCCTGCTCTGCCTTTTATAGCTATGGTGTTTTGCTAGGTAACCCTAACCCCTCCCAAAGTCTGCCAATTAACTTTTCTCTGCTGTCCATTGGTGGAGACTGCTTCCTTGCAACTTCACTGGAGGTGAGGTGTTGCCATGCCACCCTCCCCAAATGCCCCATGCAAGGAGCACAGGTGCACGCCCTCCTTCCCCATGTCTTGACTACCATGGCTGTCCCTTGGCAACTGTACAGGTGGTAAGGGGACTATGGAGAAAACAGAAGCCATCCAAACAACAAATCACAATAACATAATTATCCAGCAACAAAACTTCTTAGCACACACTTAATATTCATCCCTGAATTGCGAGAGCCAACCATCGCATTACTCATGTATAACCAACCCCAGTACTCTCAGGTGCACTCAGCTGCACCAGCCTCTCACAGCAGGTGGAGTGACAGACCCCACCACTGGCCCTGCCACTGCCACTGCCACCCATGGGCACACGGCTGCGGCAGGGAGCCAGGGACTGACAGCACTGCTGTCAGGAAGGATGGTACACATAAAATGGACAAATTAAATGTTTTACTCTTTCAACTGTGTGGAACTTCCTTTTCAGAGAGAAGGAATTAATTTAGGACTTAATTAAGATACATTTAGATTAATTAGGACTTAATTAAGATACATTTGGATATGCATCCTCAATTCAAGGTTCCCATGTGTGGGTTTAAGAATTGCAGAAGAGGGATTAAAGTAATGTTAATTATATTCCATTTATATCAACTATTTATATAGCTATCCCTTTCCAATTATAAGCACGTCTAACTCAATTCCTTCAAGAAAAGGAATTGAGCCTTATCCTGAAATTCTTGAGGATCCTCTTCAGTCAAAAGAAATCTCTCTCCCTAGAACCATAAATTTATCAAGCCAAGTGAAGTTATTCCAGATTTCAAAACATGACACTTTCAAAAAGCTTTCTTCTGGTTCTTGAATGTTTCTGAAAACAAGACAACCATGAAAGAACAGGCAGGTCTGTATCTAGATGAGTCATGCTTCATGTCAGTGAGAATGGGTTCAGCATCGATGGGGGAAGCTGGAGCACAACTCTCATTTTAAGACTTACTAATAACAGTGTGTCCCTGATACTTTGGCAAATCAGTGTAAAAGATGAGTAATTTTTAACATTTCACCAGAGTGAAGCCATCTCAGACCCTGCCCTGGGGTTGGTGGAAGGACGTGTCTTCAAAACCGTGATGAGCTGTTGTGTTCACCTGCTCTCAGGACACTGAGGCTGGCACTGCTCACAGGAGCTCACTGCAGCAATGGGAACAGAAACCATAGCTGACTGCTCCTCACAGGCCAAATGAAAAATTACTAAACACATCGGTCTGCAAGATTTTAAACACCTTTTGTGTAATGATGATCTAAGTTATCTTTAATGGTACAAGGAAAAAACCTATTTTTAACCTGGCCATATCTCTTTAAAGTGAATGCTGTTTTCACACTATTTAACTTCTATAATTTAAATGTGTATGTCAAGCAGGAAAAATTTCCACACTTCTTTTCCTTTCTGCTGCAATAAGAAACCACATTTATTTCATATAAAATTTACCACCATTATTTATTAGCAGGCAGAAAGCTTCTGGGTATAATAAAAATTTGGTACATAAAGCTGCAGCTTGCCTTAGGAGAGGGGGAATTAACTGTAATAAAACTCATTTAAAGAGCCTCATAGTATCGCTTCAGAAATAATAAAAAGAAGGGGGGAGAAGCAAGAAGCAAAGGGAAGATTTTTTTGGTAAATCACAAAATATTTTCTGTTCTTTCTGCTAAATTCTCATATGAAAAGAAAAGACAAGTTTTCCTCTCATGGCTACATTTAAGAGTATTCATGGAAGGAATAACAACAGAATATTTTCTTTTCCACATTTGCTAACATTTTACCTCTTGACAGCAATTATATCTGATAATTTCTTCCTGGGTATCAGATTATTACATTCCTATTTTAGAGACTTTTGACAGCCACTACACACAGGAGGGGTCAGCTCTTTAAGCACACCCAACCTTGTGGTTTCATGTGGAGGCCAGCTTGCACAGCTTCACTCAGGAAAATAATTACAGAAACACCTAGAAACGCACTTGTAATGCAATGGCAGAACTGAAGAGACAAAAGACAGAACTTGGGGAGACATTCAGGACTTGTGTACTCCAGACTGCACACAGGGACAGCACACGGGGACATCACTCTTGCCTGGCTGAGCAGAGCAGGCAAGGATGCCAGTTCCTTTAGTAAGGTATTATCCTTACCATGTGCATTTTCTATTAGATATTGGCTGTATTTCCCACTATTGGAAAGAAAATTAAATCCCTTCCAGTGAAAATTAAATCCCTTCAGATTATACTTCAGAATTCTGTTTCAGTCTTCAGGAGGTTGGGTTGGTTTTTTTATTACCTTGTTTTGGAAACACCCTCGGCTAAACAAAGTAACCTGCATAGAACTGATGTACAATTCTGCCTGAATCCCTTACCATCCAACAGCTCCTCCTTTCCAAAGTAGATCAGAGGAAAGTCTTGTAAGGGAAGAGACAACAAACAACAGTGAGAGAACAGAAAGCCAGACTCATCAGATACAGAGAGTTTGGTCCGTAACAATCAATCACAGACATCTAACATCTATCAAGGAGCCTGACAGCTGGTTCAAGAGCATTGGGGAATCTCTACCCTCCACAGCCAACGCTTCCATGGTTTTAAATGAAGAATAACTTTGACAGCTACAAGCTCTACAAGGACAAACTCAGCTTCAGTGATGCTGCCATTCAGTTTAGAAAATTTTGTGCATGTATTTTTCTTGAATCATATTAGCTTTTCCCTAAAACCAACCCCTGCCCTGCAGGCAGTGCAGGTACTAAAGCTTGCACCCTTCTTCCCTCTGGCTGCCTGATGCCTCTACCCCTGCTGCAGCTGGATAGGATGTGGATCCCCATGGGCAAAGGCAGCACCCAGCACCACATCCTGGCTCAGGGAGCTGCACTTCTGACACGCACGGCCACCCGAAGCCTGCGAGTGTGCAAGGTGAGCCTGCGAGTGTGCAAGGTGGATTTTAGGCAGCAGTTACAGTCCACAGTCTCTCTTGCAGCTCTAGAAAATGGGTAAAGCATAAGCTCCTCCTCTTCAGAAATGTTAGATCAGCTTATCATCAGTGCATTTTATCTTGAAAAAAAACTGAAGCCAAACAAAAATTACTGTAAAAAATAAAATTGTGGATTTCCATCAAGCTTTATACAGTTAAATTATTTTTGTTTTAAAATAGTCTAAAGAATATTAACTGCTTCTTACAACCTTCTTCTCAGCAGATAAAGTGATGCATATAGGGAGGAAGTCTGAAGGGACAGAGACAAGATGCAAGGGAAGAAGCATATCCAGCTACAAAACTCATGTACTGTTGTATTTTTATATACATGGAAAATTACCAGAAGCACAACAATCATGGAATATGGCGTGGGATATGTTAAAAATTTTGCTGTGGTATATTCTTTTTGCATGTCTACCATGTTATTTTAAGAAAGGCCCATTTTAAGTTGTGCTTAATAAAATACCTACTCAAGATAGTTATCTAGCTGTTGCATCACCTATTACAAAGGTTTGCACTTTTCAAATGATTAGCAAACTTCTAAGTTAACTTAGAGCCATGTCCTTCAAACACTGGTGCATAAAGCATAATAAGCAGTTCTACTTCAAACACTAGTGCACTTTTTATCTTCCCCTCAGCACTCTGCCCATCCCACTAAAAACACATCCCTTTCTTCTCCTGGCCATCTGCTCCAGAATTTCAAGGAGGGCACTTCTATACTTCAAGTCATGATCACTCCCATACCAGCAATTAAAGAACATGACCTGAGTAAGTATGGGGGAGGACATTGCCTAAGAAGTCAGTCAGATGAAACCCCCTACTTTCAAATTCCTTACAGAGCATTAGTATCTCACTGTAATCAACCTAAAGCTAGGGGTCTGAGGTAGCTGCTCCTGCCTTGACATGTGCTCCCTTTGGGAGCTGACACTGCACCAAGAGCAAGAAGGGAAAAGTTCCTCAACCAGAACTTCTGTAAGACAATCCTAAATATAAGGTTGTGTGGAACATGTCCCATGATATTCTCATCCTGGTTTTGTTCCTAGCTTCCCATGACTGGTGATCACTGTGTTTTCCCTACCTTTAGGGAACTGGGAGACCAAAGACAGGCCCTTCTATTTTATCCTGTAAGGGAGAAACAGCTAAAAGAGAGAGAGGGATACAGGACTATGTAATTTTTTTCACCTTTCACTTCAGTTCTTGGGAAGTACTGAAACAACCAGCGATGCATGGTCACTGAATGGCCAGAACTTCTGGAGAATGTTTGTAAGAGTGCATCCTTGTGCAGAGGAGAGAAACACAGAATGTATTACATCTCCATCCCAGTAATCCTTTTTGGCCCTTTCCCACAAATCATTCACTCCAGGAAGCTGGGGAAAAGAATGGTCTATGAAAGGGCTGTGAGTCAGATGGAAACTGACTTGACAGCTGAGAAGAATTGAGAAAAAGCCTGAAGATTCCTACTGATGGATTTCAATAAAGACAGATGCAAAGGGCTACAAGCCCGACAACAGAGCAAAGCACACAGGTACAGCTGGAGATCTGCAAATGATCCTGGATCATGAGCTGAACAAAAATGACTGGTCTTAAGAGGCTGCAAAGACAGCAAGGACTTGCCCAGAAGTACTCACAGGAACAGGATTTTCCAGCCAGTTTTTTTCTCTGTATGGGAGGGGGGTCTAATTATTAATATTTTTTATTTAAACAGAACAAAGGAACATGGTTTAAGTAAACCTGTTCCATCTTCAGAAGAGAAAAGTTCTAAAAGAAATACACATAGCTAATTGCAGTGTCTTATTTTGGTATTATTATGCAAAGTTATGAGAACACAGCTGGAATTTCTAGGCGTTTAATAAGGTTTTTATTTCTAATAAGTAAAAGGTAAAAGTAGTGATCATCTCTAGTGAGTATAAAGTTGTGAGAAATACTTGCATTGCAATGTAAGCATCCACTTTGCCTTTTCCATTGCTGCCACCAGCACATCAAGGAAAACAACTTAATGTCAGATTTCTGACTTATTGAAATCTGTATTGCATGATATTAACAACCACCCACATTATATTAATGTTCTAATTTCACATATAAATAATTCTTAGCACAGGAACAGAGTCAAAAGGGAAAAACGCAAGCTCATCTAATAAGTACCAAATAAATATATCTTGGTTTCCAAGTGAACTATTTTGCAGCCACAAACACAGATTTCCAATAAAAACTATCCAAATCTGATCAGGTTTATAATGCTGTGTTCCTACATGTTGTCAGGCAGCCCATGTAATCAGAGCTCTGTGTACCAGTGGTGCCTTACAGAGGTAAATGTCCATGAATACAACGTGAGCTATTTGCTCACTTTTACTCCTTTCACCTTCACAAAGACACCTTTCTCATCTGTCATATACTTGACTTTGCTGGGAAAGCACTGGGGAGACTCTTCTAGGAAAAGTAATTGCTTCAGGAACAGACACTGGAATTCTCACAATTAGGTCTGCGAAGGAGGTATGAGAACATTCTTGCAGTTAATGCAAAACAAATGCAATAGCAATGCAAATACATCAACATTTGACTTGGCACCTATTTTAAGGTTAGCATTTCTGTTCCCATTATTTGAAATTAGTTGTCATTGTTGGAGATCTAAATTTATTTGTAATTATTTAATTGCAATCCAGTGACATTCTAAGAGTAAACTAAAAGCTCCCACTATATTAATTTTGAAATGAGGAAATTAATAATGTAAAAACAAATACATGCTGTTTTACATCTCTTAATGTAAATAATTCTTAATTAAGCAATTTTTAGATTTTTTTCCTAAATTCTGCAGGAGGATTTCTAGGATTGTGTGACAGCATTGATTTTACTGTAGTGGGGTTAAAATTCCATCTGCTTTTCTTGATCCACTAAGACAGATTCAATATATAAATTTTCTTTACTTTTTTGGAATCTTTTGCCAGCCTGTACTAACCTGTATCTTGAAGAAACGAATAAAGAAACATAGGTGTTTATGCTAGTATTTTATCCTTACTATTTCCTGTGGTAGATAAACTTGACACAGTTAATGAATAAGAAGCAAGAATATAGTCAGTGACTTGGGGGTCACTTTTCTTTAAAAAACACCTCACTTGCATAATCAGGAAGTTATTTTCTTTAAAAATTCAGTGATACGTACATCCCTTTATGAAAAGATGAACTCTAAAGCACACTTAGTTGTTCAAACATGTATGCTTTACATCTAGGAAAACCTTTAAAACAAAAAAAAATTGAGTTCATTACATTGATTACAAGTCAAAGAGAGACCAAATCTTCCTGCTGGTGAAAAAGAAATATTTATTGTTAGATTATTTTGCTGAAGTGTCTGGAACGGCAATTACAGTGAAGTTTTGTTTTGTTCACATTCAATACATAGCGTCTTTAATCTGCAAATTACAGTCACAACAAACCTCTTGGAGCCCTATGAAATCATACATCTAATTATCAGTTTTGGTTCCATTATCACAAGAAGCCCTTTCCTTTTTTCAAGTTTGGTACTAATTCATTTTCAATAAAGAGCAAGAGTTAACAGTAAGAAAAAATAATTAGGAAAACTTAAATAATACACAAGGCAAAAACCATCACAGCTTCAGATTCTCTCTGGCTAAGGCAAAATATCAAAAGCAAACAAAAGTCCTCAATAAAGCATAAATCAGAATTGCCTCTTTGCAGCCTGTATGATTCTTAATAAAGACAAAGCCCACACTGAGAATCTGTGCACTGACAGACACCACTTTCCTCCCACAGCCAACTGCTGCCTACACTGGCTTCACTTGCATGCATTTAAACACAAGCAAACAGGAGCTGCAAAACTCAAAACTGTTGTTCTCTTACCATCTGACAAGTCAATTAGCCCGAGGTAGTGCAAAAGTTTCAGAGAGGAGCACACCACCACCACAATCCCTAAAGTCTCGAGTCCCTCTGACTCGCCTTTAGTCCACATCCTGCAAGGCACCACACAGACACCACTGGTGTGCCCACAAACAACTGCCAGGCATCAGAAGCTGAGAAATCCTGTTTCAAGCTTTCCTTCCTGCTGCTCAGCTAAGTGCACAGCACATTTCCCTCTCCCCCTCTCTCACTCCCTCTCTTTTCCAGCCTCTCCCCCTCCCCTCTCACTTGCTTTTTTTTTTGTTTGTTTTTGTTTTGAACATGCAAGCAACTTCCGCATTAAACCATAATCTAAGGTTTTATTTTCTTTCATCTCAGGGTAATTCTCTCAAGAGTTTGCTCTGCTCCAGAACAATTGAGCACCATGCTGCTAACCTCAGCAACATCTCAAACCTTTTTCTTTTTTTTTTTTTAAATACCTGTGCTACCAGTTGCATTTGAGATTTTGTCAGTAATTCTGCCAGTGCAGATGCTTTTTGTCAATGCCTCTGCTGTACTGCATAAGAGAATAAGAGACACTGTAGGAGAGGAAAGGGCTTTCCTTTTCTGCATGTCTCCCCTCACCCACAACATGCTGGGGTAAAGAAAAACACACTTCCGACATCCATGTGTGCACCCACACCCAGGCCAGGAGCTGCAGAGTAATTCTGTCTGCTAACAGCTCCCCTGAGGTACACAGCTGGGCAGCCAGAAGTGCACCCCAGTATCTCCAATGCAGCCACACTGGGGTGGGCCAGGCTGGCTGAACAAGCTTCCCTTGCAGGCAGCTGAGGCAGAAGAGCAATTCCCATCATTTCATCTCAGTGTTTCACCAGGCTGCTGGCACTGGGCAGCACTGTGGGCTGCTCACAAGCTGATTATGTATTTCCCCATTATCACCAGAGATGAGAAAACTCTTGGCAGAGTGCGTGTTTTATCAGGATGGCGATATTGCTACACCAGTAAAGGCTGGGGTTTTCAAGCATGCTATTAGACGCTGGTAGTCCCATGCAGGATGTTTAGGAGAACTGAGCTCACTGATGCCTTTTATTTTACTGAACTCAGAGGCTGCTGCGTCCCCATACTTCAGCCCAGTCCAGGAAATCAGTAGCTCCCCCTTCCTGCAGTCCCCAGTGAGCAGGGCTGGCTGCCTTTCACCCACAACACTGGTCCACAGCCTCTCCTGGTGCTGACTCTGCCTTAAACTGCTGGTGAATAGCAACAACAGGTGCAGAATCTCAACAGGAGTTTGTATATCATAGTAACTAAAAAGTGCACTTGGATTGCTAAGAGATGCTCATAGTGAGGCCAGGTTGGAGGTGCAGACTACTCACACACACTTGAGTGATCAAGTCAGCAATGAGCAGTTTAATTGAATTTGAGCTTTATTTCTGTATGCAGATGGCCAAGGAGGAGAACACACTAGTTATGAGGGTTCTCTGCCATGGGCATTCACCTTCCCAGAGCTCAGAGGCATCATATAAAAGCCACTTCTCCTGATGAATACCTTAGACCAAAGGACTTTTTAGTGCTCTGTAGCATCTGCCATATTAGGTTTTCATTACCCTGGCTGTATGGCTGGCTATCATGCCACATCATGTTTCCTATCTCCCAGATTAACACTTTCAGCTTTAAAACTATCAAAGGTCTGAAATCACTGTACTGTAAAATCTCTCCCAGATAAAGAGAGGAGAATTTCAAAGAGTAACATGATAAGCAGACCTCAAAACATTTAGATAATTCCTTGGTGTACCATGTCCTGTTCCAATTAAAAAACCAAACTACTACTACACAAAACCCCCAAATAAACAAAAAGTCATGCCCCCTTATCACATGAGGTTTGGACAGGAATAATGACCACAAAAATAGCCAGATTCTTTCCTGTCTATGGAAGGGATTTTGTCAGATTTACCAGCTGTCTGGTGGGCTTTGCACTGTTTTCTTAGACTCCTTAAGTTTACAGGTCCTAAAGAGCACACAGAATCACAGCCCACTTTACACACTTGTTCCCAGGCACTTTGTTTACTTACAGATACATTTAGTCACAAAGTTTCTTCCCAGCAATGCACAAAAATGCTGCATCCGATTACCACTAATAAAAAAAAGGGAAACTCAAAAAATTATGCTATAATGAGTAATGAAACTCAAAGCACCTGGCTCCCCAAGGGTGTGTCTTGCAATTCTCTGGTTCTCTCACATTAATATCTTCACTCCACAGCTCCTAAAGCCCTGCAGCAGCACCAGCAAGAGAAGGGGGAAGACACAGCAAAGTGTGAGTTCCATTGTTTGTGTTACTGTAATTTATGCCAAGTACAAAGGGTTTGATGCTTTAGGCATTCCTGATACAAGCAGCTCTAAAAGAACATGCAGTTTTGTTCCCTTGAGTGCTCACTGCTTGAAGTGAGCCATGCTTGAAGTGCATGCCAGAAGCTCAGAATTCATTTAACAATATATCCAATGCTGAAAAGGCCAAATCATTATTTTTCTGAGGTTGAGTCAGTTTTCAAACAAGCTTGGAGGGAATGTTGAAAGACTTTCCCCATTCAGGATCTTCAGGCTGCTTTAGGATTACCCTGATGCTGGCAGTTCCTCCCGGATGCTGCTTTTTCTCTCCCACTTCCCAAAACTACTCAAAATTGTCACTTGGTTCATTGTTCACCTGCTTGTTTGTGCCCCAATGTAGAGACCCTGGGAGGGCATTCCCTGGTTTAGGGAGATACAAGAAGCTTCCCTCAAAAAGCAGCTAGACCCCATTGGCTCCTTCCCTTGTTCCTATGTCTGTTCCTGTGTCTCTGAGCTACTCCTCCCTGTTCCCTGACTGGCCCTCAGCTTTGTACTGCCCCGAGACCAAGTTCACCCCCAGGCCCCTTGGCAGGCTGAAACTCAGACCCCTTGTGTGTGGGTGCTGGGACCCGAACATCTCACTGCACGGCTGAATAAAACATCTGGGTGTATTATGCAAGGCCCTTTTTGCTTCCTTACCCTGGACTATACTAGCAGCAATTCAGCTTGCTACACCCCAAGAACAGGGATTCCTCATGCTGGGCACATATCAGGGTCATGCTATGCTAACTTTTAATGGAAAATGCTGTGAAGTTGCCTGACATGCAAAGCACCAAGTTCCCAGTTCACCCATACCAGCTTTCTGGTGGTCCTTAAGAATTCAAATAATCACAAGTTATTGATTGAAGAGCTGACTACAGATGTTTCATGGGAGGCAAATCCAATGGACCCAAATACTCCTGTGTTTTCCCCATAACAAGAACTAATTTCAGTAAGGGATAAAGCTTTCCTCAACAGCTGGGCCCATTCCCTACCGTCACACTCATTCTTTTACTGTAGTATTGAGCTAATGAGAGAGATTGGTTCTGTGATTTAAACCAAAGGAAAGCTATCCAGCTTAGTTTTCCAGTAGAAATCTGCAGAGAAATAGAGAATCATCAACTCTAAAAAAGAGGCAGAAATATTAATCAAGATATTATTAGATATTTTATTTGAGTTGCTTCTGAAGCAATGAGGAAATGAGGAAAAACCCAAAACAATGCCAAATAAATACTGTGACTTTTTTTTTCCTTTTTTTTTATTCTTTTAATTTCTAGACAACTCTGCTCTGCAATGTAAAAACCATGCTGCATATTCAGGTTTTGGATTGATGCCTCCCAAACATTTCTAATATTCTGCAAAATACATGCTGTCATCCTTAGACAGGGTAGGCAGCTCAAGGGACTACGATTTTACCTAGAATCATATATGGAATAAACTGCACCAACTAAACTGCCTGGTTTTCTGCTGTAGACACTGGTCAACAGATTTTGCAGAAAAGCAGCTGGAAGAACGTTTGTCTAGTTACATACAAACAAGCTTAAGCTCACTAATGAAGCAGTAAGCTTCGCTTTTACCAAATTTTAAATAATGAGGATGCAAAATGCCTAATGTTAAAATACCAGACATTCTGATAATAGAGATAAATGTTCCTGCTAGTGCCTACTGTACACATCTCTCATATGCAGCAAAAGGAGTTGGATGCCTGAATTAGCTGCAGAAAAGGTATGCACAACATGTGCACTCTGACAGTGTAAGTGGGAACTTCATAAAGATCAATCAAAATAACATGTAATGAGAAGTCTTTTCTGGTAATAAAAGAATTGCTATGATGAATCATATAAATTATTTGTGTAATCTTTGTATAATCAGCTTTGTATAATTATTTGTATAATCAGCTCTTAAAAGTGGCTGGGGGTAAATAATGCATCAAACAGGTGAAAAATTCACAGCAAAATGGAGAATAATATTCCTCTCAGAAAAAGCTTCTCCAATGACCAAGGTATTTGGAACAGATTTACACTTTTGAAGAGGAGGATTTGTGTCCTCATTTTGCATAATGCAAATGCAGCATGACATGTTCTCAATACCCATACCTTTAACAAAACTTGGTGGTATTCTGTGATTTGCCTGGTTTAAAACTCTAAATATTAGATTTTTGTCATTTTGATGAACTACTTCTTTGCTGTTGTGTTATGATAAAGAATAAATAGAAACATCATGATTCTTCTTGTAGAGTACTTTATTTCATACACCCCCAGAACAGCTCTGTTTACCTATCTTCTGACACTCAGCAGTCCTGAACGGTCTTCTCACATGGCTGCTGTCCATAAATCTATTTCCACTGTAGATTTCTGAAGCCTGTCCACTTGTGGTTTGTTTCAGAAGTGGCATAATGATTCACAGCACAGCAGCATCAAGGGTATGAATTTACTATTTCCTACATATTTATCCAATGAGCTCTTTTGTGTGTACATAAAGTTAGCTGGTTTTGTTGCTGTTTTGATTTAACATTATTCAAACCAGAATGAAAACTAGGCCTTTCTCGTGACTGACTTTAACTTACCTAGTCCCAAGCAATGATATTTACTGCTTAAATTGAATTATTTTTATCAGTTTGCCTTAGTCACCAGTCATTTCTCTGTCCTGCTCACACTCATCTATATTTCTCAGATTTTTCTGGATCTCACTAGCCCCAAAGAATTTGTGTCATCTGCAAATTGTGTGATGAGAAAACCACTTATTGATAACTACTGACTACAATTAAAGGAAAAAAAAAACCCCAAAAACCTGTGAGTAAATTTAGAAGTTTGGTGTTTAAGTAACTGATGATTTAGAGCAAGTCCAAAAAAATCTCCATAGACATTTGGTGCCAATGAGCTCACGTCCCTGCCCATTTGCACCACAATTCCAGCCAGACCCCTCTGCCTGCAAATTAATTGGATTTCCTATCACACTATTATTTCCCAGCAGTTATCCACCAGCTAGAATAATTTTTTTAAAGTCCTGGCTAACTACTACTTATTATTTTTGTCAGTAGAGGTACATTCAGTTTTAGGATAGATGAACCACAAATATCTCCTTAGTTAGTTTGGATAACACAGAAATTGGGATGTTTTTCTATTAGTGCTATCCAGGGAGCTGGGAATAAAAACCTCAGTTCTTTAGCTGCCATTTCCTTGCTGTGTGAGCAAAGGGAAATAACTTGCAGATGAACACTTGTCCTAACATAGTATCAATTTTTCTGCTATAAAAAAAACAGCTGTAATTCCTTCAACATTCCCCTCCCTTAGTTCAGTTCTTCTGATGCATAGAAGGTGCTGCTATCTTTGTGCTATCAGAATCTCCCTGGTTGCCGACAATGGTAGGTGGTTGTGGGGTCCATGAACCCATGAGGAGAAGCAGAAGGACCCCCCCCCCTTCAGAGGACTGTCTTGAGCTAGTGATTCCCAGCCTTCTGTGAGCCTGTGGCCACAATTCACATGGTCAACTTCACAACACACAGGAATAGCTCTGAAAAGTTCCAGAAATCTAATCCATCACTCCTAACTTTTTCCAGAAGAGTTGGCAGCACAGACAAGCACATCCCACCTTGAAGTGAGGGTTTGGCTTTACCCTGGAGCTCATGATGGCAAAAGCTGAGTGAGTGTTAGCAATGCACAGCCAAGGTCATGAGAAGACCAGCAACTGACAAAGAAACCAGGGAACCTTGAAGGACTAACCTGAGCCACAGTGAACTTGCACAGTCTGAAACTGCAATAGAGGCAATATATAATTAATGAAAAAGTAATAAGAACCTCTCACAACTGTTAATATCCTTGTCAAGTTCTATTTAACTTTTCCCTTCTAGTTTGCATCAATTTCTCTAGATTTTTATTTGTAAACCAACCCAGGTACACAAACCACAGCAGCAAACCCAGCAGGCTCCTCTGAGATCACACATCACTCTCTGACTTGCAGAAATGCAGTGTCTGCTCTCAGGAGGGACCCAAGGAAGCTCTCCAGCACTGAACTTACTGTCCTTTTGTGCTGTTGCTGAAGCTGGATGGACTGCTAGCAATCATTTAATGATCTCAGCTGTGCTAGGAGATGAGACAGAGAAAGGTTGCAGGACATTTCTCATTGTCCTACTTTTAAACAGCCAATGAAAGCTGAGGAAGACTCATGCTGTGAGGAAAAGAGCATTAGGGCAGAGAAGATGAAAAGTTAAGAAGAAACAGGAAAAGAAGGTATTTCAAGGCTGAAACAAGGAACAGTGCATAAAAGCATGCAATGGGAAGAAGAGGTCTGTGAGGGACTGGGATAGGACTAGGTACAACATGAAACTGCTCAAAACCAGAAAACCTGATGTTTCAATTATTCTGGAGGCTCATTCCCCAAAAAGGGCAAATGCCACTGTATGAGTCCACGCAGCCAATCTGTGCTGAGCCCCACACCCAGCTGAGCATTTCCTCTGAAGCTGTACTCAGAGGTGAGCACACCTCACCAGCAAATGCACATCACTGATAAGTGACAAGCAGCCAAAAGAAGCTGCCAAACCTCACAAATAACCAGGAGACAGATATGTTTTGCAATGGCAGTTTTTTGCTGGCTGAATTTCTGCCACAAGCAAGAGGAGATGTGACTCCTCCCTCTGGCAATCACTGTCAAGCTCTGGAAGCAGTTAAGAGGCATAAAGCTTAAAGCCTCTTCTATCAGCTCGGGCTGCAGTGGACTCATCACAGCTCTGGTGGTCTCCAGTCAAGATATCCCCCTTATTTACCCATTTCTCTTTATTTTTAAGAGGCAAACTGAAGAATCCCTTTGCTTAGAGCATTTTTAGCTCACTCTAGTGACATACTAAATATGATGCCCTCATTTTTGCATAAGAATTATAAAAAATACTGCCCCGTAAACGTCATCTCATACATTTTTCTTAGTAACAAGAGGCCAAAGCACTGAAAAACACTCCACTTGAAGACCAGTGTTTCTTTGTGTGTTACATTAAACTGTTTTCTCACCATTTTTCATGCTGTTCTAGATTTCTTATTTTAAGTAACCTCAAGCAATGAATACATGTATAAAATATTCTAAATAAGCCTATATTTGTTTCACTTACTGAACTGTTATATAAATTACCTTTAAATATTCTTGTTGACTCTGCTGGCATTTCATCTTCATTTTACCATCTATGCAATAGTTGCACTTAGGTTTTTATTTTATTATCTGTAATTTTGTAATTTCTGTTCTAGACCCAGCTCAAAAGGTTTAATTTGCTTATTTATTTGCATAAGTATACTAGATAGTGCCACAACTTCTAGGAGATGACAGTAATAAGTTCATGAAAGAATTATAAAACTGTATAAAACTAACCATATTTTAGATACATCACAGTGAATTATGAAGTAGTACCACACTATTTTAAATACATCATAGCCTCAAATTACACCATCCCAAAAATTTTTAAAATCTGTACCAAGCACCAAAACTCTCAGCGAAAAAACCTGACAATTTATAAAGCTAACGTCTGAAATCAAACTTTCTAAAGTAGTTTGTAAAACATAGGTAGCAAAAGCTGAAATGCCAATTTATGATGTAACTCTAAGCACACAGAGAGTAGGAGAACATTTAGACGGCTCTCTGGAAAGGGGGCTGGCTTTGCTTTTGCCAGCAGTGCTCCCACTATAAGGTTATGGCAGCAGCTCCATGTAACCTGCACTCAGTAGAGGGGTCAGCTCTCACAGATAACCAGACTGTCCCTGATTTACAAATTACAGTTTAACTGCTCCTCTAGCGGCACCACTAGTGAAATTCTGCTTCTTGACATGAAGGTAGGCTGACTTTCATGGAAACAAAGCACATGAAAAGCACATGACAGAAACGATACTTAGGATGTTAAAGCTAAGCAGCAGCCTCAGATAATAAACCTCCTTCATGTGTCTTGTATCTAAAAATATTCCATGACCGAGCATGCTATCATGCACACTTGAGCAGGCAGACTACTCCCCCAGTATTCCACAGTCCTCCTGATTCACAGTTTTATGGCTAAGATGGTATCACAAGTATAGCTCTGTGTGAGAGAGAATTTCTTCATAAGCCTTCTATAGTGGATATTTTTGCCTGACATCCAGGAGAAATGATGAGGAGGACTCCATCTTATCAGAAGGCTAATTAATTACTTAATTATACTATATTATTCCATATTATATTACATCTAAACTGAATCTGCCAAGTACTCAACTGCACAACATAGGTGACTGTCAGCTGACAGTCCTGACACTGACACACACACACTGATTCAATTGGTCAGTGAATCAAAACCCTCACACCAGAATCCAATTACCAATTCTCTTCAGGTAAACAGTCTTCCACAGTGCATTCCACTTGTGAACAAACACAGGTGCAGCAAATGAGATAAGAATTGTTTTTCCTTTCTCTGAGGTTCAGAGAATATGAATCCCAGAATATCCTTGTGAAGTTGTGCCTTGCTTTTCTCTGTGAAGAGAAATGTGGCAACAGCCTTCAACATGCAAAACTCAAAGCCTAACATTTTTCCAAAAAAAAACCCAAGACATTTGAGAGCCAGCTCCTTGATAAGAGAAACATTCATCTGCATGAAAAATTTTGGATCTTATTGCAGAGGCACTCATCCTCTGAAGGATTTAATACACCTCTTAGGCTAATCCCAGCGCCGAATGGGATAAAACTAGGTTCCAGAATTAGGGACAGAGTTCAGCAGATCTTTGAAGCACAGGAGCACGAGACTGGAGTGTTTCTGCCAATGTCTGCAGAATACCAGCACTTCCAGAGACTCCTACCCCAGAGCTCTCCAGGAACAGCTGCTCTACAGCAGCACTCACCTGACCTTGGCACCAGGAGCCAAGCAGTTTCCCCTGGGTGTCCATATGTAAACAACCATGTGATGCGCATTATCAGTTGTACTATGACATTTCTTGATGAAAATCAAATACACAGTATGCAAAGTACAGAGATGAAAGGCCAAATCCCATAGTGAATTGTGCTGGACCAAATCCCTGTCAATCTAAATTTCGATCAGTTCAAGTACAGGAAGATCACTGTTCTCCAGGACACTGCAAGGGACTACCTAAAGAGCATTTTTAAGGAAAACTTGGTCAAATATGTCCATCTCAATTAACTAGGTATTTTCACAATGGTCCATACTATTAATTGGAAAGTATAATAAACCTTTGCCTCTACTTAAATATTCCTGCCAACTTGCTGATTGGAATACATCCAAGCTAACGGAAAAGAATATGACAGAGGACATTACTTTCCCTGCCGTCCCTGCAATTTAATTAAACTACAGCTTATTAATTAATTGTGAGTTACATTCTCATGAAAAAAGTGCAAAGCTTAATTGTCATCATTAAACTACATATCAATGGATGCATCAGTGCATGCTTTGCTGCTGCTCAAATACATCCCTGCTCAGGCCTGGAGGGCAATACGCTTAGATGAAATGAAAGGGTATTTCACTTGTCAGTACTTTTTCTGTTCAGAGTGCTTTCAGGCAAACAAAAAACCCAAAATCCAGCAATTATGCCAAATTATGTCTGGAGGTATTGGAGATAACAGTTTAGTTAATGTAAAACATGAAACACTCCTCAGTACATTGAAGAATCCTTGGCTTGAGATTTCTCTATCCTTAAGCATTTTACATTCATAGCAAGTAGCTAATTACTATTAACTCTTGCTAGTCACCAGGAAAACATGCACTACAATACACTTGGGTTTCTATTAGGATTACCTTCCAGGTACGTTTTGAATAAAAGTATTGATATGAATTTGAGAGATATCTCTCTAGATATACCTCTGCTATTTCTATAGAGAAAAAAAGATGGCACACATCCAAACCACTCTCTACTCAATAACAAACTACTGAGCAGGATCCCACTTTCATTGGGCCTTGAGAATTGAAGGATGCTTCCCTGCAGAAGAAAAGCATGCAGGCTAACATTTGGGAAATGAAGGCAGGCAAAAATTCTTTAAATTTTGTGGCAAATCGTGAAATCATTCTGACAGTTTACTCTTCTTAGAGAAATTGATAGCACTTGGATGATGTAAATGCAAGCATTCGAGCTGCTATAGAAACGTTTAGTTTGCTTAAGGGAAGCTGGATGAATCCCAACTGGATGTTGGGAAAACACCATATTTGCTGCCCACCATCCCCACTGCTTGGTACAACACTTGACTGTCAGGGGTGGCCTTTACAGACTGGCCATTGCCTACAAGCACACAGGAACAGAGGCTCAGCTGGCAGCATTAGTGTCTTTCTGCCTACTTCAGCCTATTTCAGCTGTATGGGCTGCTTACAAGAGGGATTGCTTTTAGATTAGAAGAAAAATGCATCTGAATCTTAAAGCACCATTAAAATCTCATACATCATGATTACGGGAGGGTGTTTTTTGGAAAAGATACATAAAAATATTTGTGAATATGTGAAGCTTTGTGAGCCTGAAAACTATTTGCAAGCCTCTGAAATCATCCAGTTCCACAAAGTGCACTAATCCTGTTTCAGTTGCTAGCTCCAATATCATCAAAACAGGAAAGTGGGAAACCACTCAATTTCACACATGGGCAAACTGGCTTGGATTCTGCTAAAATAACTGATCTAAACAGGAAGGAATTTTCCATTTTGTTGCCCAGGTTGCAAAGCTGCAATCTTTGCTAAGCCATAGAAAAATCCAATTCCTGTGTGTTTCTCCTGGATACCAAGTAGGCAGCCTCTTGTTGTTAGGATATAACCATCAGTAAGCATTAATGCTCAGGTTTCTTCAGACCTGGGTATAAACTATTTTCCAGTTGAAGATATATACATATATAACTTCCTGAACCACAGAAGAGTGCTATGAGAGTCAGTTAAGAATGAAATCACATCTTCTCAATTAACATAACCTCAAACCTACTAAAATTTCACTATTACAACTCTAAAAGGAGAAGGTGACGTTGGCATATTTATTCAATACATTCTGCTTAGTTTATACAGTAATTTTGCTCAGAGGGGGCATTAGACAGCACATAGACTTGGAAATGCCATACAACAGCTTTAAACTTTAAATGTCAGCTGAGGGTTCTGGTTATTACTTGCTTACCATGATGTTAACTGCACAGACACTCAACTGACTTTGCTTTGGTCTCTGCTATAACTCCAAAGTACTGCAACAGGGGAATTAACTGTGCCACAAAGCTGACAAGCTTTTGTTTTGTGCTAACAAAAGCTAAGCTGACAAATCTTAAACTGCGGCTGTGCTTGAAAGTAAAGCTGCACCTTGGATCATGATGAATTGCAAAAGCTGAGCTGGAACCTTTATGAGACCAATTTCTCCAATCCAGCTGTTTCTCGGTGTGCTGGAGGGAAAGGATGCAGAGTCCCACCTGCATATCCACGCAGCAGGGAAGCAGGATCAACTCACCACACTCTGTATCGGACACACACAAACAAGTCACCAGGGCATCACAGGCACATTGCCACTTGCTGGGGGCTGGCTGGTTGAAGACATACAAGGCTGGCAATATATGATCTGGATGGGAGGTATGGGAAGTCCTTTTCTGCACACCTGTATTCTGCCTGACTATCCATAAAACACCTAATAGTTTGGCTTTGCTGGTCACCTTTATTTCTTTATTTATTTCTATCACCTTTACTTTTCTCTTGGGCATATCTAAGTCAACACCACTTGGATACTGGCATTGTCCTTTTTTTGTCATTGTTCTCGCCTGGCTGAGGTGTTTCTGTGTCACCACTGTTATAGTACTCCTCAATTACTGCTAGGTGACTCATACAAATGCTGTTATTTGTGTGAAGCAATAACTAATATGGGGTTGGTGTCAGCCCTTCCTTGTTCCTAACATGCTACGGGGTGTCACAAAAATAGAGGAAAGATTTATGTGAGCCCAAGCCTTCAGAAACCTAGTTGCTGTGCTGTGGAGAAGGTATGAAATCACAGCCAAGCCAAAGACACCAAAATGGCCTGGTGTGTTCAGGGGCCCACGCCCTGAGCTGTGGCTTTGCTCTCCTCTCCCAGGCAGGTAACAGTGCTGCCTCTGAGAGCTCTCCCCACCAGTGTGCTCAGTGCTGTGCAACACCAGGAAGTTACAGCACAGGGCACTCACTGAGCAAAGTTCAGTGTGAAACACACAACAGGGCCAAGTGAAGCCATGAAACAAGAACTGGTATCGGTGTAAGCCTTAGCCCTAGGAAATAATTATATATCACAAAATATTAACAACCTCTTCATATGATTTTCAACCTCTCAGAGCTCAGCAACTCACTGCCAATTTCCTCACATGCTGCCAAGGACACTTGCCTTCCAGGAAATCATTTGGGATCAACTAGATCCTTTCCCCAGGTTTCATTGGCATAATTTTAAAACAAGTTCCTTGAAAAATTGTTCTGCTCTGCTCTACCAACAGATAGGAAATAAATACATTTTCAGCGGAATGCATTCTAGAGAGGCCCCAGGCTGGGGTCCCCTTTATGTAATGGTGCTCAGTAAGACATCAGCTGCTAGGCACATTATCTTGTGGGTTTGCTGTGACTTAGGAAAGACACATTTCCATTTTAATAAAGAAATCAGTTACCAAAAATGCCATCGGGGGAAGGTAGTTCCAGTAATGGGGAATTAACAAGTTCTGTAATTAACCAATTATTTTAGATATAAGTATTAGAAGTTGCATGTTCTCATTTCATTAACTTCTCCTAGCCTCTGCTTTCCAGCTAATTGTAATTGCAGAAAAAGGTAGGAGAGGTAAGACCCAGTAAGACACATCTACTGCAACTGCTGCAGTCTCAAGCACACTCCAAAGCTGACCCACATTGCACAGCCAAGGAAAGCTGGAGGAACTCAACTGCTGGCAGGCTTGCCCAGAGACAGCTGCCATTACACAGAAGATGTGTAAAAGTAATTTTAAGTAGTAGTCTGAACATAATATTAAACTAGTGATGAACCGGCCCAGATCAAGGCAAGGCCTGGCAGCATAAATCTCTATGCAGAGTAAACCGTGTGTATCAAAATATTCAGGATGCACTATTTGGAGGTATCTTAGAAAGTTTCTCCAAGACCCTGCTCTACCAACAGAACATGTGCTCAATACACAGCAAAAATCAGCGAAGGCAAAGGGCAGTTACAGGAAGCTTTCAGTCATACCTTTTTATTTGCCTGTTGCTGGGTCTTAGCTCAAATATTAAAGCCTGATGTATTCAAGGAGTGTAAGAATAGCAGCTCTTCAGTTCTGCCTGAAAACCAGTTACAGAGAAAGAGCGCTAAATTCCCTTTCACAGCAATTTTTTTCTAAAGTTATCAGTTCAGCTCTCTGCCTCCTTTCCTTCTTAGGATTAAAGAAGGGAAAAAACCCATAAGCTGGTTTTGCTTCAGTTTCTGCTTATAAATCAAGCCATAAAACCTCTTTTAACATCTATGTGATCAGCAGGAAATATTCACTGGCTGGTTTAGGAACTGGCATTGCAATTGGGGCTTCTTACAGTACTGGATTATTTCTTGAGAAGCAAAGGTCTCCATTTCACAGCTATAAAATGGAACTAAGTCCTGAGAACTGCACTTTGGTAGTATGCCTGCAGATTTTTTTTCCAATTCTGGATGATACTGTTTGTACAGTACATTGCTTAAATGAGGTTTAAATTGCACAGCACAATAAAATTTACCAAATAATTAGAAAGAGGAGAAAGTGTCACACAACTTTTTCACACACACAAGCAAATAGCAGCAAAAGAAAGCAAATGGGCAAATTGTTTTGGTAGAAATTCATGTTAGGTAAATACCATCCACGAGATAATTGCTACTACTATTACAGAAACTTCACCTACAGTTTTGGAATATTTGACAAAGAAAATTCTAGTAAGAAAAAATGGAAGAAAGCAAAATAATGTTTCCCAGAGCCCTGAAGGAAAGCTAGGGACAGAAGTTAGGTTTCCTGAGTTTTTGAAGCAGCTTAGACAATGTACTTAGTTTGGTACTCTGCCTTCTTTCTGAACCCCTAGGCTCAAATTATTCAGGCTCAGGTTCACAAACACCTTTGCCTTCATTTTTTTCCTAATTTCAATACCATTTAGTAATGTTTTCAATGACTTATTTACTAAAGTCTATTTTCCGTTTGTTAAAAATCTCTGATTTGAAAATTCACTATTCCTTGCTCATTGTTGAGTATTCTTACCCTTTAGTCAGCCTCAGAAAACAAGGCAGAAGAATACAAAGGGAGAAAAAAGCAAGACAAAAGAAAGAAGGAAACAGTGAAAACTGAGTGATAAATCAAGACTAACAAGAGAATCATCAGATAAAAGCCAGTTGATTCACACCAGATAAACCCATGTTGCTTATTGGCTAATTCTACCTAGAGATGCCCACCTTTGTTTCAAGAAATGTGTCAATTCACTGAACCAACCATGAGGGAAAATGCCTTAATAAGCAGCTCAAGACTGAGGATGGATCTAAAGCATTTCTCTAAATGCAAATACTTTCACAGATAGAGGAGTATAACTTCTATAGCACCAGTCACTTTTTTTCTAAATCTGCAGTACCCATCACAAGCAATTCTGTTCCCCCTGCAGGTGACACCAGGCACACACAAAAACAGAGCACAGGCCAGCAGCAGGTTCTCCCAGCAGAATTTCATTTCAAGGAGTAATTTTCATAAGCCCATTTGAAATTCTGATGAACAATGGTCACACTTGGACTCAACACTGAGAAGTCACAACAGACTGCAGCTCATTAAACCTTACAGGCAGCTCTTGAGACCCTTTGCTTTTAAAACCCAAGCAAACATCCACAAAGCCATTCTAACTTTCCAGAAATTGACTGAGAACATCACAGAGCTGGTATAATCTGGGCCAGGAAATTGCTAAAAAACCTGAAAGACAACTTTATGGAACAGGTCCTAAGGGAGCTGACTGGCAAAGATGCCTACCTGGTCAACAGAGTGGATCTTGGAGCAGAGTAGAGACGGAGGCTGACTTGGCCATGGCCAGCACAGAGCCATCAAGTTTAAAATCTCTGGTGACAGGAGGAAAAGTGTCAGAAAAACCTCAGCTCTGGACATGAGGAGAGCAAATCTCAGGCTGTTTAGGGAATTAGTAAGGTCCTCATGGAAAATATTTGAAATGCATAATTTCTCACTGCTCAGGAGAAAGCAGTAATTTTGAAGTGACACAGAGAAAGGCAATCTGTAACAATAAGGAGACATTTTGTGGTCTACCCAGAAAACCATTCAAGGGCAGGCACTTTGTAAGAATTTTTCACAAATTATGTCCAGCATAAATACAAATGGGCAATTAATTAACATGTACTTGGAAAGTAATGCTTCTTTTGTGCAGAGAATTTTTTTGAAGTTCTATATAGACAGAGAATAGAACAGCTGTAGCTGAAAAGCTCAGTACAGCAGATTTAAAAACCTTCACTCAGACACATTATAAAGCTATTAAATATCTGCCATTCAGGTAATTATTGGAGGTTTGCTATATATTTTACTGTCTTCAGTCCAAGACATGAGGAACAGGAGAGGGGGAAAAAACCAAAAGAGGAGGGTAAGTTAATGGATCCAGCCAAGGAGCTCTTCTCAGTAATTATGCCTGATTAGAAATGTGTCTGCTTCAAAGAACAGAAATCTGAAGCTTTATTAGTAATGAGAGATCTCAAGTTTCTAATAAACTGAAAACAAAAGTACCATGCATTTCACATTGTACCTTCTTGTTGCACAGAGTCATTGTTTTCAAGTCACTGTCTGGAGGACTAATTTGTGCATGACCTAACAGAGAAAAGGACAGGGAATCATAAAATAAAATAATTCCAGTGATTCATGCAACACAGTTTTTCTTGTCTAGAAATCCTCGAGATCCTCTACCCACCCTAAACCTGCCCAGATTCCAGTGCAGATTACAGACTTTCTATGCTTACCTTCATGTGAGAGGGAATAAACCCAGGCTCACCAGACTCAGGAAAAATATTTCAGTTTAGCTTTTTTTTCTCCATGAGTTGTAAGCTGGAGTGGAAGGCTGCATGGCTAAGAGCTGACTTCTGTGCAGGGTATTTTCAACTGCATATTAGCACCCTTCTCCCCTCATACCCTGGGAGGCCATAGACGTCACCTTCTTTAAGAAGAGAATTGTTTCTTACTACCTCTGCCCACTGGGAATAAATGTTGGGAGTTTCCAGCTGAAGCCAGAAGACCCAGAAGTCAGAGACCTGCTGCAAACACCATCATATGAGAGCCTATGACCACAGAACCCCAACTCTGAGGGGATCATAGCACACACCTACACTTCAGCTTATGTCTGACTTTAGACGTTTTACAGCAGTAAACATAAATCTTCCATATTGTTGAAGATGGCACTGGTAAGTTTTGCAAAGAACCTCACTACCCAGCAAAGTATGAGCCAGGATATTTCCGTGCTTGATCTTTTTGCTGATATTATCAGCAAAAACATGGACTACATCCAGCTGTGAAAGCAGACAGAGAAGAGCTCCCCCAGCCAGTGACAACTGGAGTAAGACTGTCTTATTTCACAGATGGTAAATCCAAGTTATTATCTAGTAATGAGAGAGCCAACATTTAATCTATGATGAACAAGGACAATTGAAACCAGGATGTCTATGTGTCCAAAGGAAACTAATCACATGTAGAGAGGGCAAATCTCATTCCCCATTATAGGCAAAACACAGAATAACAGAAGTTTGTAAACTTCCTTTGCCCCCTGTTAGAACAATCATGAAGTCATCCTTACACTTCTTATTTCATCAGATTATATCAGAAAAGCCTGATTTATTCCAAGAAAAATATAACATTCGCTTTAAGTGCTCTTTCTTTTGTTAAATACTTAATTTTGCAATTTCATATCCTCATTCTTTTCGCGTATGGTTGAGACATTAACTTTTTTTTTTTTCTTACAGAATATCAGAGACCAGCTGATGCTAGGAAGATGATGGAAAGTACTGTTCAGAGCTGGGTTACCTACAGCAGGGTAGTTTAGAGTCAGGCTTGGGCTATTTCCAACAGACTCCACCACCCATCAAATCAGCCTCTTCCAGTGTTGGATCTAAAACGTGCTCAAGTCAACAAGGAACCTTCTACTGACTTCAACACCTTGTGAGTTACCCTGCATGATGACACTCGTTATTTAGGCTCATGAACGCTCCGAAAGATCATGGAGGTTTTTTGAAATCAAGTGGTTCTGCCTTCTACTTCATAAGACAGTTTGATGCAGTGGTGTGGGAAGTGCACATAAATAATTCTAAACAAATTGGAGTCAAACAGCTTGTCTTAATATTTATCAATTTTCAATGTCTCATTTGGAAAAAAAAAAAACAATGTAAATCTCTCAAACACACTCTCATAACTCACAACTTCAAAGAAATTGTTCACTGTTTTATACTGAATTTATCTATATATACTTTGGTTTAAGGACTCGTAATAATATTAAATAAAAAGGCCTTGTCTTAGATGAGATTAAGTGTCACTGTAGTAATTCAGTAAGAGGATGAAACTTAAAAAAATAGCAGAAAAGGTACACAGTTTATATAATCATGTAATGACAACAGTTTTCTGCAAATTGGCATGGTGCTCTTTCAGCTAACTAAAAAAAACCCCTCCACCAACTTTTCATTATCTTCAATGAAAGCCCAGAGCAGAATTTTGGGGCTGGAAAGAAACCCCTTTACTGAAAAGGGCAGCAGAAATAATGAAAAAAGTCAGAGAAAATTAGTACTTCACAGCAACAAATTTTGCCACAGCCCCAAATTCAGATCCCTAAAACTTGTACCCAAGTGGTTTTTCCTGCCCCATCTTCCCTGTCCCCAGTGAATCATAGCTTACACTGGTCCATGCATTTGTGGCATAAAGAAAAATCCAGCAGTTTGGATGGTGGAAGAGAACTGTTAGGGCAAAGTGGCTTTGTGTCCTTTTGCTTCTGTTGAGAGACTGAGGAGACAAGCACAGGCTCCTGTTAGCCCCTGATTCTGACTGATGAGCCCATCACTCTAAGGGAATCTGTTCCAAGTTTCTGGTGATACAATATATTAATTCTATTCTCTACCCCTTAAAAGGGAAAAACTTCTACTGTCTTACAAAAAGGAACTATTGTGGGACAAAATATAAACTTAAAATGTTCAGAAGTAAAAATATCCATTCTGCAAGGCAGTTCCTCCATCCCCAGGCTCAGGACACTCAGTCACAGTGACAGCAGAAGAAGCAGGCCCAGGACAGCCCTTGCATTTCTCGGGCTCTGCTCTGCAAGGCCCGGTGATTCTTGAAGAAAGGACTTCTCCAGACCTTTCCTCTATCCCCCCGCATCTCCAATCCATTCTATTCCTCCCAACTCCTTTCACATGGGACTTTAAATGAAAATTTTGTACTTTTATCATCCTGGCAGTGTTAACAGACATTATAGCTATGACAACTACAGCAAAACCCAAGTGTAGAAATGAGGTCTGGGGAAGGAGTGAATGAAGGAACACTCACAAGGTTTGACATTCTGTTTGTACAGTTCTTTATTCTTCACTTGGTATCCTCTGAATGCTCACCAATGCACAGCACAGTTTTTTCCCTAGTTAAAAACCAAGTGAAAGTAGTACTTACCATAGAAATTATGGTTTAATTAAAAGAAAGCATTTCATAACTAAGACACAGCCATAAGAAGCAATTACACAAACCTTCGGAGATCCCTGAAAGCTGTGGACAGTCCTTTTACAAAGGAGGCTCAATTCTGGAGTCCTTCAGCTAATTTTATTAGTCAGCTTGCACTTTCTTACACTTTCTCACACACCAGACAATCTGTTCCACTCATGGAGGACTGCTACAAATAAGTCAACATTAAGCTTACCTGTCCCGTGTGTATAGCTCACTTATCTTTTTTTCTTACTACTCTCATAAGCAACTAGCAAATACACAATACTTTGAAGAGTTTTTTTCTTTTTTAAGAAAAGTTTTCTGCCTCAGCATGTTCAAGCTAATTATTCTGTAACATTCAGGGCTCAAGAAAAACACTCTCACAGTAGCATGATTAAAAGTCAACACGATAATAGTGCCCTGCAAGCTGTAGCACTAATTAGATTTCTTAATAGGATAGGGTTGAAAAGGTTTAGTTTGGATTTTGCTGAAGGAAAAATAAATGAGGGACAAAATGAGAAAAAAAAAAGACTGATCTAGATATGTAGATATTAGATACAGGTTTTGCTCCCAGTTTGCCTACTCACTTCACAAGCAAGGTCAGACAAGTTACTTTTGTCCTCAAGCAGCTCAAACATCAATCCTTTCAATCACTTATTCATGCAAAAAACTTCACTTCTCCTGAAGTGATCTTCACACTGTACAGAACTATTTCTAAAACCTTCACTAAATGAGAATGGACTTCAGTTTGCTACATGAAAGGCAGAAAACCCCAAATGAGACAAGATGCTATAATTGCCAGCAGGTGTGATGACATGAGTATAATTAAAAGCTTTCATCTACTAGGCACGAGTTATATGGTCCCAGCAGCTATAACAAAACACTGGAGCCACAGTTTGAGCGATCTTTTCTGACCTTTTATGTCATCAAGCTGGTCTACACTTGAGTTTTTATGGGTAAAAATTCCATAGTTCCAGCTTCAAACTGATGGAACAAGAACTTGCAATTTCTCTCTGCAGATCTCAGCTGTCAATTGCACACCCTGGACTTAGTTGCTTCTTTATTACCTACATGATCCTTCTGCAGTTCTTTGTTATCTGTGTCATAAAGGAAAAAACAAACAAGAAAATTGGTCTAAGGACACACACTGCACTTTTGCCATCAATGCATTGCTGTGAACAACCTTCCCAGGCAGGCTAACTGCATATTAAAGATTTGCTGAATCAGAATATAATAGAAATGACCATGCTTATTTGAACAGAAACCATGCTTTATTTCACGCATAATTGTATTATCAATTTTCCTGAGGTCTATGATTAATTTGAATGCTGAGTTATTTGGTGGCACTGAAATGAGAAATCACATTGTTTGTTAATTCTGACAACAGATGAATTTGGATTTTGGAATGCTTCCATCCATTGCTACAGCAGAATAAGCTTTGTTTTTACTTCTAATCAAGTCTGCATAAATTGTACATTAAATAAAGAAAGTTGCATTTTTTGAGGGAACTGCTAAGAAAAAACGTAAGTAAAAGCTCTAGAGATTAAAAGTCTTTCATGTATCCTCAGAGCAGACACAAGGAGCATATCTGTGTTGCCTCTCCAGCCAGAGCTGCTACCTGCACTATCCGTGCACTTATGTTTCCCCTGTGAGACTTCTATACCTGCAGTCATTAAGCAATCTGGTACATTATATGTAGAAGAGGTTTTGATACTTTCATTCAGATGAAGCCATGTCATTAAAAAATCCATGCTTAGCAAATCATTAAAGCAAATACAGGACAGATTTTAAGACAGCTGTCAGGTCACCGAAATTAAACCCCCCAACTCTGCACTGAACATTGATGGGACTTGGGCATTTTCCTTCCCCTCTTCCATCACTGAAAACTGTGTTTTCCTCCATAGCTTTTCTGATACTACATTGTTGTATCACAGGGTCTTTTGGTTGATTGCTGTAGGAACAGAAACCAGCAGTTCCCATGGCATGACCATCAACTGACATCCAGCAGCAGCAAGCCAGGCCCTGGGCACACACATTCATCACAGCCCTCAGGAACAGCAGTGTACAGA
Organism: Serinus canaria; assembly: GCF_022539315.1. Lineage (NCBI taxonomy): Eukaryota > Metazoa > Chordata > Aves > Passeriformes > Fringillidae > Serinus > Serinus canaria. The sequence continues at coordinate 341,300 of NC_066327.1, read as the reverse complement.
CGGTGATCAAGAAACTGGTGTTGCGGAGGGAAGCATTACTGCCAGGTGAAGACCACAAGCATGTGTTCTGTGCTCCCATCCTGGCCAATATGTAACTGATACATGCAGTGCATTTCCCAGCTCAACTAAAAGCCACACTAGAAAATTATAGGTGCTACTCTCCCACAACCTCAGTGTGCTCTGAGAGATGCTCCACATTACAAGTAAAAATGCTAAGTTTGGAACTGATGAAGCTGGCATGAACCTGCTGTTGTGACTTAACTGCAGCAAGCAGCTCAGCCTCATGAAGCTGCTCCCCCTCAATTGCACAGGGGAGAGAATTAGAAGAATGAAAGTAAAAAAAAAAATCATTAATTGAGATAAAATGTATAATAACCCTGGCCAGGGGTGAATATTGCTTCCACTTGCATCACTTGTCTTGGGGTTAATTTCTTTTTTGTTAAAGTTTATATTTTTTAAGGATTTCTGACAACATATATGGACCACAGTATACTCGGAGGAGCTCTACTGTATGTTTGTGAAAGCTGAATTATTTTCATTTTCTATTATACTTAAGTGTCAGTAGGCTTGTGAAAGCTATTAGACTTGACAACTTACATTTTGTGACTTTCACTTATGATAGTTGAATTTTATGTCTCTCTCAGTGCTTCAAGAGAAGCATTTTTGCCTATGTTTGCATATAATTTACCAGAATTTCAATTAATTTCCTCATATAGCTTATTTCACACGCTTCCTAGAACAAATGTTTTTCAGACTCATGCAAACACACATAGGCAGTAGTCCATCCACCTGCAGTTTCTGTGTCATATGTACCTTGGCTAGAAAAATTATGTTCTATTCATCTCTGAACAAGGAGCACTCGTCACCCTCCAGGAAACCACGGAATGAGTTTGCTTGGTGATGACTCTGCTGCAGAGTTTGCAACGTCACCTGCAGAAAACCTTCCTCAGCTCAGACCAACCATCTAGGAGCCAAAACCTTTTATCACTCTGGAAAGGCATTTGGTCTAGAATATTCAAGGGTTATTACATCTGGAGCATGGAAAATTCAAGAATAGAATATTTTCCCCATCACAGTTGGAGGGGAGGGTTCAGATGTCAACTGTCATTAAAATATCTTTAAAAGATGTGTTCCGCACAACCATCTGAAAGTCAAAATACAAGACTTCTCTGCAGGAATAAACATTGTAATATACTTTAAAATGAAAGTTTGGGTGGATTTTTTATGTAGCTTCTCATCAAAATCTTCATTCTCTAATACATTTCCTAGTTCCTTCATGCTGAGAAGTGCCTCTTATCTTCTAAATTGCCAGACTGTTGGGCTGAACAAAATGAATACAATTTGCTTTTAACTGTTTCAGCACATTGCCAGAGAGATTTCCCTGATTGCCAAGCAGTAGCCATTTAAGCTGGAAAATGAAGTAAAAGTAGAAATCCAAGTCATTCCACCTTCACCGTTATTTTAATCGAAATGAATCAGTTCAATTTGAACATTGTTAATGAAGGCTCTTTTCTGTCTTTTAACTGCATTATCATGGCAGCTGTGGTTTAACCTGATAGAAAATGTAAAAAAGACGAGGTTTGGAGAATCTAGAGAAGAGAGACCAGGAAGGATTTTGAGCAGAGACAGAAACAGAGCAAGGACAAGGACTTGTTCTATTCTCCTCCAAATCCTCAGCCTTATATAAGAGGTAGCTAATTTTACAAATGCAAAGAATTCTAAGGATTAAGAAAATATTAAAGAAAATATTTTTACCACACAATTTTTTCCTAAACAAATTATTGTTTACTTTCACAAAAGACAACCATGCAGCTAAGTTTATGCCTCTGTTCATACTGCTTTGCTCCCTTGCCTTTATCTCCTGCTATATTCTTTGGGAACAGAACAAGCTGACCTCCCATAGTACACTGAGAGCAGGCTGCTAATATTTAGTCTGAAGTAATGTCTACTGTCTACCAGAATTTTGCCTGAAGTCAAATCCAAGCAAATCCAATCTGAAGTCAGCTCCAGAGCACTCCTGCTCTCTGCAAGCCTGATCCACCTGTGCAGCTACACAATTCCTTGGTAAGCAACTCAAAATTTTGCTAGACTAAAACAATTAGAAAGTCTAATTACTACTAAATAAGCAATAAAGAAAAAGCAATTTAAAAAAACCAACTGTTTCAGAAGCACTCAATATACTTCAAAACCAAAAAGGTTTTGAAAGCCACACATAAAAATCTTTAGCCGGAAGATACCTGGAGAAATAGTCTACTAAATAAACAGTCTTACTTGAGACAAGACAAACATACCTGAACCAGTTCTGCCGAAACTGAGTGCTGCTCCATGCTATTCAAGGGATCTGACCTGGTATCCAACCCCTCGTGCAACAGCGCTCACCCAGGGGCTCTCCTCACAAGGGGCTATACTTCACACAAATGCATTTTTTTCCAAGCAGAAGTGCTGCATAGTGAATGAATCCCAAAAGTAAGACTAAGAGTACCTTAGCAATCGTTTAGCAAATATTTCCTAGCATTCAACAAAGGGATATATATACCCCAAAACACATCGAAACATGCTGCAACTCCGGTGTTAATTAACCTCGAATGTATCTACCAGATTTAATGGAACCAGCTGCAAATAAACTCAGAAAAGGTGGGCTGAGTTCTGGGAGTTATTTCTCACTGAGTTATTGCCCATTGGCGAACCGGCCTCCACCTCTGCGCGGCTCTGCTGGCGGCAGATGAGGCTGGAGGTGAGCGGGGATGGGGCCGGTCAGGGAGCGCTAGGTGCAGGCTCCGGCGTGCCCCCGGGATGCTGTCGGTGCTGCCCGGCTCCCTGCAGGAGCTGCCGGCTGCCCAGCCCTGCCCTGCCCCGGGATGCTGTCGGTGCCGCCCGGCTCTCTGCAGGAGCTGCCGGCTGCCCAGCCCTGCCCCCATCCACCCGGCTCCCCGCGGCAGCGCTGCCGCCCCTCGGGCCCGGCTCGGCAGTCCTAGGAAAAGCGCTGCCTCTGAATCCAAGGCTTCCCGCAGCGCTCACAGAATAGAAAAACGTTACATGAGTAAGGAACTGCTGACCCTTATCCTAAACACAGTTTTCTCTTTAAATTCCCCTGATATGCATGGTCTGGGACAAATGCTGATAGGCTGGGAAACCAAGGCCTACATGAGCAGTTTTCACATTAAGCAGGTCATCAGAAACCACCAAAAAGGAGCTGGCGCTGTCTGGTGTTGAAAGTTGGAGTTGATTTTTTTCAGTTTTGTTTGTTGGCTTTGAGGGGAACTTTTTTTCCGCCTAACTAGGTCATAGGTTAAACCTGGCTGTTTTAATGAAATAACTTGCCTTAAACAGGTACCAACATCCATAAAATTTCTGAAAAGTACAGGACTTCAGAAAACCAGGTTATTCCCTTTCAGGTCTAGCTATTAAGATGGATAACTTTAAAAAATAATTTTGTTTGAATTTTGTCAGCAGCTATTTTAGGAGCGACATTTCATAGTCTGTCCTGACAGTTGATCAGCCCAAATTAGTGTTAAACCTATCACCTTCACCAACAGTACGTTCGCTCCAAACAGGAGTCTAAGCCTCTTTTGTATTTATTCACTGAGCGTAGTTCTTCTAAGGTGATGGTTTGACATGATACAGCTCATGTGCTAGAGATTACCTGGAAACTCCTTTGAAACAATCAGTATTCTGTGTGATTGTATCAATGATCAAAGACACAGAGAAATTCTACTTATTTATTAATAAACAAAGCTTCAAACCACAAATATGGAGCAACCAGAAATAGGGAGCTGTCATTCATGAAACATAAATCAGCATTTTCCATTTCTTTTCCCACCCAGTTAATTGCAAACAGTAATGAACCATAAACAAAAACTCAAACTTTTTGGGGGAAAAATTCAATGCCAAAATGGCCTATTTAACAAATTGATAGTAATTGTGCAAAGAACATTATCTATACTTCAGTTTTCTGAGCAATTATTGTAACAGGGAAAAGCATGAAACTAGGGAAGAAGAGAGAATAGAATTCAGGATACTTCTTTTATGGCAAAACCTGCAAGGGAAATAAAAAATCCTAGTCTCACCTATATTGATGCTGATATTTACAGCAGATTCTTCAAGCTGTGTGATTTTTTAAACACAGTCAGATACAAATATTTAATCTTAACTGACATTTTTCATTGAAAGAATGATAAAATGTGTACCAAAGCAGAAGGCTCTAAGTTAACTGCTATTGTCATTTCTACTCAATTACTGCCTACACAAGAACAGTCATGCACTGAAGGCAAGAGAAACACCACCACTGATGGTGAATTTCCTGGCTTTTATCACTGTGTCAAAACACTATCATTCTTTAATCACAGGCTTTCATGTAAAACAGCTCAAATGGCAGCAAAATCCCAATGCAAAGCATTTTTGAATATCAGTTTAGTCATGACAAGTAGCAGGATTAAGCACTGCTTAAATTAATGAGCAGGTACTTAAAAGGAAGTCCCTCCCTGATCATGGGCCAGGCTCTCCACAGCAGGGCCCATCTGGAGGCTTTGGAAGATCTGCACTCTGTGCAGGCAGCAGGAGGGTGGTGGGGAGGCCTTGCAGACCCATCCTGTAACAGGGGCCCTTCCCTCTAACAGGCATTCACTGCCATGAAGCCTTTCCTGGAGTTCCTCTTCAACATTTGGGGACCAGGAATACTGTTATTCATCAAGAACACACAACCCCAAGTTTAAACTGCTTCCCTGTACTTCAGGTTTCTAAACCTAAGTTATCCTTGGAGACCTCTTGCCAAAAGGTATCTTTTGCTCTTTGGTCTTGTGACTATTACAATTGTCTCTATTACATGTTGAACCCAACCAACAATGCTGAAAGAGACCAGCACCAGAGTACCTCTTAGGGTGAGACACATTCTCCTGGGAAAGGGGAACCCACATTCAAATGTCACTTCAAAAAGAAGGTATTTTGCCCCTAAACCGGACTAGCACTCAAGCCTCTTGGACTAGGAGTTTCTTCCTCAGGCTACCCAAATATAGATCACGGTTTCCTCAGCACCCGCCAAGACTCAATTCTTACTATTCTGTGAACTGCCTTAACTTCTAAAATGAGCTCAAATGAAATGTGTATATATCACTTCAATAACTTATTTTTGGCTAAAACTAGTTATTTAAAGGTGTCAAATTTATAAATGAGTTTGACCATTCTGCTGCATAAACAGTTTAACTGAAAAGATCCAACACCAATTCCACACTTTAAACCCCAGCACAATGCTTCCCTCTGGATCACAACTCATCCCTGAAACACATGAGAGATACAGACAGTGAAGGGGAGAAGACATCCTATCATGACAGCAGATAATGACACATCAATGCATTATTACATCAGTAAGTTCACAACTAACCAAAGCTGTTCCCATTACAGAGCATCACTTCTCCAGCTGTGTGATATCACACACTCCCAGATACAGACAGCCCTGTACAGTGCTTGCAAAGGCCTCAGGTAGGAAGCCAGATCAGTACTTTTAATGGCATTAGGGGAGCACACATACTCACTGTACCTCTGTTGTGATAATGAGTGACGCAGGGACCCCAGGCAGGTGCAAAGGAATGCTCTTTGCTGCCAAAAACCAGCCAAAAACCAGCAGTTAGCTGGTTATCAGTTTACATAGTTTTAAGGCACAACAAGCACAAGTCAACCAATCACCATACATCACAATTGTGGACATGCAGCAGTCTCTGCAGCACATCTCTCTACCCCTGCTCCAGCTGAGTCACTCTCCCATAGTTTCCTTCTACTTAGCCTAAGTAACAGGCCAGAGCCATGTTACTAGGCCTCCCCTTTATAAAGCCTTGCCTGTTGGTAACTCTACTACCTCTGCTCAGGTACAACCTTCACTCCTCACAGGAGGCTCTGTTACTACCTGTTACAACTCTGTCCATGTCCTGCTTAGACTTGTTTCCTGCAGAAAGCACAATCAGCAGAACTGCACTGATTCACAGGATTACTTCTAAGAAGCAGAGTTGTAGAGGTATATATATGCCTCAGTAGTTCCTTCTCAAGTCACTCACACGTGATTCTTTCCCTGGAAATGAAGCATGAAACTGTGGAAACTATTCACAGCTTGATGACTACATTGCCTGCCAGCCAAAATACTAGGACTGTGTGAATACACAAATCTTTTTTACAAATCAGGCTGTTAGAAAACTTGGATCCAAAAGGAGGCATCTGTGTGTTTTTTGTGCTACAAGCAGTCACAACAGGTTGCCTGAAATGGCTTGCTTCCTTAGCTAGTGGGCAAGAGTAATTTATGAAAATGATTTATTAGATACTTGTATCTAAAAAAAAGTTCATCAATTTACAAATTATAGTTTTTTCTGCTTCTGAAGCATTCAAGGAGTGTCCCTGGGTCAAACTACAAAACTGTTACCAACTCCCTGGGTGTGGAAAGCAGAACAGGGGAGTTGCAGTGCTGTACAGTTCCCAGGCTGGTTGCTGGAGCATGGCCATTTCTCTTTCAAATGTCAGGATGAACCTCCCGATCCCCAGCTAAAAGGCAGTGATAACAGAGGGGTGTGACTGATATATCCCCCATTGGTCTTACAGGCAGCATTGCAATTTCCACAGTACCTGCTTGTCATGGTTTGACGCTGGTGCAGTGCTTATGCACCCAAGAAAATTAATTTTTCTCAAATGAGTTCTGGGAGATGCAACCAGAAACAGAGCAGAGCAGGCTCACACTTAGAAATAATGAAAAAACCCCAACTTTATTAACCTACAACTATAATAAAAGGAACACACACAGAATTCAAAATGAAAACCTTCCAAAACATTCCTCCTTCCCCCACCCAGTTTCCACCCAAGCACAGTGAGACAAAACCTTGGATTCTCAGTCAAGTTACCACCCCTTAGATAATCAATTCTCAGTTTATCAAGGGAAAGAGGAGCCTCTCTTGTACCATAGTCTTCCCCAGGAAACAAAGTTATGTCAACAAATGCTACCGCTTGGAGAAAATCTGCCATCATGACCACCTTCCTTCATTCCATGTGCAGTGCTCTCACCACTGTTCATGGACCAAAACTGCTTATAGCGTTCTCTTTTAAGAATGCCTTGCCAAGTACCGAAGAATAACCATCTCTCATCTGGGAACAACAGTTCCCCCCCATTTTCACTCCCCCTGGGACCAAGGGTCTCAAGAACAGAGATCTTCCCCAATGCCAGAGGGCACCACCACACCCTCCTTCTCCTTCTCTGTTCTCTTCACTCCTGCACTGGCAGTCACTACAGCAGGTCACTCTCTTGTCTCAAGCCATTGCATTTCCCTAAATGCAGTCTCTGTGTTACAGGAAAAATTAGTCCAGCCAAAGGCCACTCCATCATCTCCTCCCACCTAGGATTCTTCCTCATCTTCTTATGACATCCTTCACTTGCTCAGACCTCCACCACACTTGCCCATTTCCTTCTATTTCATGTCTGTCTCTCTTCTCATTCAAATCAGAGAGGGTTAAAATCTCAGCCTCTGTTTGCCCAGAACTCCCACGGTGGCCAGGCACCTTCTTGCCGCACCCCCGCCTTTTCCTTCGGCCGTGCTGCCAGCACAAGGCACAGGCTCTCACTCTATCTCTGTCTCTATCATCTCTATATCATCTCTCTATCTCTCTGTCTCTATCTCTCTCTGGAGGGCTGCCCGATGCCTCTCAGGGTTCCTCCACCCTTCCACTCCATCCTGCAGGGGCCTTCACCTCCCTTCTCTGCCCCAGGCCCAGCTTACCTCACCCAGCCGCATGGCTTTTCCTCCCCCGCCCAGCCCACACCTGGGCAGGGCAGCTCTGACCTCTTTCACCCACCGGAACCAAGGGAGCTTCCCTCTCGGTGTTCTCTGCTTTTAACCCCCCTGTGTTCTCAGAGGCGTATCAATGTCCTCAGTGGCCACACCAGGTGTCAATATTCAAATTTTGCCACTGATTGGTTTGACTACAACTTCCCGAAAAACTCACTTCCTTTTCAACCCAGGACACTGCTGTAGCATCAAAGAAAACCAAACCACACAACCCAAAAAAAGAGAATTCAGCCAAATGGCTCAAGTTTTTCATTAAATGCAGCTAAGGAACAACCTTCCAATTAATTCACAATGCTTACAGCAAGCACTATAAAATCCTTGGTGTACTCTATACACGAGTTAGATTTAGTTACCATCTCATTAAAATAGATAGAACTGAGATGGATGAATTCCCTTTACTGCTTTCATAATCCCAGCTTTTATGTTGATGCTACACAAATTTTACATGACTAAACAAATATCAAGTCTAAAATACAAGTTTTTAGACTTTTTTTCCCTCACTTAGGACTAGATTTTGTCACAATACTGCATGTACTACAGATCATGAGTAGCTGGAATCGATTTTGTTGTAAGAACCACCTCTTTGTTTGAATTATTTCTTGGACTAATAAGTAATTTACTTATTATTAGAAGTGATGGCAGGCACCAGAGCTTGGGGGAATTTGTCACTAACTCCAACAGATGCTTTAGTCCCATTATCTATGAACATTTAAGCCCAGAATGTATCTGGGCGAAGCCAGGCTTTCACTGGGAAAACAGTAAAATGTATGTTTTAGTTGAGTGGGTCCCTGTAAATACAGGTCTTTGCTGCCAGTATATACTTCTCCAAATTTGGACTTGTCTCAGGGATAAAGAATAACTGAATTACATTGTCTGCACCTTATTTTTTAAAAGCAAAAGTCTCAAATGGTGCTTTTTTTTTTTTTTTGTAAGTTAACATTACTAGAAGAGCAAACATTTTCATTTAGAACTTGATAATGGCAAAAAGCCTGATAGTTTGCTATGGAATGCCAGCCTGATCTGAAATACAAAGTTTCTGAGTTAGGGGTAAATCTAAACACTTGGGCTTGAGTAAAAAAAAAAAACCTCACCATTCTGCATAACTAAAGAAACAAAGTGAAGATAACCATTATGTTTGCTACAATACATTGCTGGAATCAAACCTGCTTTATGTTATTAACAAACAATACATGGTGCAGGGTCTGGAAAGAACCTCCCACAGAGAATAATAATTCACAGCTGTTGGGGGCGGGGAGGTTAACCCTACTGTTTCTCTTCCACTGAGGTTTCCTGCTCCTGCTCCTGCCTCTGCAGCTGTAACTGTAAGAGTCATCAGGCACCAAGAAGAAAAGCCTGACTGCAGCTGTTCCCCTCGAAAGAACAGTGGGCACACAACAGGCTTGCAGCCAGGGCACAGTGGCCTGCAGTTTGCATTTGCCAGATGGGGTGCTGGCTCTGTGCTCGGCTATTCCTCCCAGCTCTCTTTTCTATTTCCACTGCCTTTGTCCTGGTTTATAGAGGAGGGTGCTGTCACATCCCTTCACTTTTACTGAGAGGTTGCTTTCTAATTTGCATGCGTGCGTATTTGCGCAAGGGCATGGTGTGCAGTTCAAAGCTATTTTCTCACTTTCAAAGCAGTCCTTGTGAGTAAGTTGTCCCAAGTCTGATGTGCACCAGGATTTTACTTTTGTTTTTGATTGAGTACTGCTGTGCTACATTCTTTTTAAAACTCCAGCTATTTTGGGAGAGGTGCATAATTTAATATGATCAATAGTTTTCTTGTCAGGCATTCATGTACAATTTCCTTCATCTTGCACTCAGATGTTTGATGTTCCACAGTAATTGGATTTGCTACCTCTGTGTTTATTTTTATGACCTACAGTAAATGCTGGTTTCTTAGCCAGAACAGTTAAAGTTCTTGCTGAAGCCTACAGTAGCCTACCCTGCAGGTTTTCTGAAGCTTGCAATGTCAGTTTTCAAGCAATTCAGAACTCTTTCCGCAAGGGTAAATAATGTACAAATTAGTATAGCCTGAACACTGCATTAAGAAAAAGCTCTTCCCATACAACAGCAGCTTTGGGTATGCAGTGTGACCCTGCTCTTTGGCCAGATGCACAGCAATTCACTTTAATAATTATCACTGGGCCAAATATTTAAGTAAAGACAAGGAAGAAAAGCTTTTCTCACTGATATTGCTGTGAAGCCCATTCATAGGCAGAACTGGTCTCCCCGTTGAAAACAAAATGAGAAACCTGAAGATACAGTGCAGGAGAGATCTTCAAAACTTTCTGCAGGGTCAGCACCAATGTCCCATTGAACTTGAACCCAGGAAACTGATCCAGGACTGCAGAAAACAAACTCTGTGAAGAATAGAGCTGTAGGACATTCAAAGACTAGTCCCATCATCTTTGTCTGTAAAACCAAAATCCAGACAAACAACTTCCTTTGTAAGCACAGTTAGACATCTACAGTCAAGTGGCAGACTGTCCCTACTGGCATGGGACATGCCATCCCACAGCTAGGAAAGCAGGCTCCGTGCTTCTGCCAGCTCTGCTAGCTCATTACTCAGGTCTTTACTTTGGAACCAATTTCCTTTCCCACTGAATAAATGTGGGAGAATCAAGGGATGAAGGCAGAAAAGAAGAAAAGCCAGGAGTAATCATAACTTGAAAAGAAAGACCTTCAGGACATCATTAACAGGCCACACATTTTAGTTTGTCTCTGATGTTTGCACAAGTGCTACTCAAATTTCTCCTACAAGTCCCATCATATTTGTTTTCTTTCTTCTCAACAATACATGCATGTTGTGTTAGGAGTTGTCTTTTCTGCTCAGGATCAATGGTAGCTCCTTTCAACCTTTTCCTTTTGTATTTAAAAAGCCCAGCTGGGAGTTCTATGCAGCTGAACTCAAAAAGTTGCTTTTAAAAGCAAGAAGCAGAAGTGCAATCAGCTGCAGGGAAAGCTACTGAAACCTTCAGAAGGTGGAAGCAGAAATGCTCCGGTACAGTCAGCTGGTTCCCAGTGTGTCCCTGCAGGATGCATGTTGCAGGACCTGGGTGGCTTGTTCTGAGCAGGACTGACAACAGGTTTTTCCAAACATCTTTGCAGGGACAAGCAATTGTTAGAAACTTGAAGAACCTCACTGTTCTTCAAACCCTCTGGTCTGCAGGTCTCAACACAGGATTATCAAGTTTTATAAATAACAGAAAACTTGAAGAAAGCAAGTCTTGGACAGCAGGTGAAGGACAGAGGATGATGAGCAGATGGCCAACCACAGCCAGTGCTCCTCCTGACATGGAAAAAAGCTGGCACATAGTCCTGCTAGGAAACAAATTTAGGTCAACTGGAAGCAATGACACATTCATATTCTTTGGAGAAAAACCCAGAGAAAACAATTACTGGAGCTATTTTTACTTAAAAAAGTGAAAACTATCTTAGGCTGTGGTAAAGGAAGTAGCTAATTGTTCACAAGTAAATAATTGTTCACATGGCTGGGAGATTTGGGTCTCCTCCATTCCAGTACTGTATAATGATTTGCTTTTATCATCCTAGCATGTTCTCAAGTAATATTAGACTGGTAGAGCAGCTCACGTGCTGTCCCAGACCGGATGCCTCTTGAGTAGCAATGCATCCCCCTCTGCCAAAGGAAAGCCTCAGCCTGCCTTGTGCATGACCATTAGTCCCACACAGGGAGACCCTTGAGAGGCCATGGAGGAACAGGAATGCAGAAGGAGATCTCTGGTCATACCTTCTCTTTGGTCCACTGAACCTTGACCTGTCCATTGACAAGTCTTTTTTTAACCTGTTCAGATGCTAAAGAAGTTCTTTTTATTCACACTATTTCACTCCTGGAGGCCCCCTTTCTTCTTTTTTCTGATGCGGGAAGATACCAACTGAAGTGGGATCCTCAAGGCCCTCCTGTGTTCTTTTCTGGGCTGTCTCTTCATCCTGTGCTTTTTGGTTCATACAAGGCAATGATCTTCCACCCTCAAAGGACAACTCAGACTCTCCTATGGTGTACAACACTGACCTCTAACAGAACCACAGTATGTCACCACTGATGTACATATAAGAGCATTATTTCCCTGCTTTTTCAATGAAATACGTCCATTCAGAGTATATTAACCAAGGCACTGCAAATTAGTGACTGCATGTGAGCTGGTGTGTGCTCAAAGAATTGAAAAATGTGCTATAGAAAGCAGAATATTTTGAACTATATGATAAAATTAAGATGCATCACATTTTTATGGAGTACCTCTTCTTTTTCCACTCCGAAAATATGCGTATTTTACAGTAGAATTTTCACAAGAATGAACTAGGAGAAAAACCCACCTTTCAGAGCATGTCAGAATTAGCTAATTTCAACATTGTTGGGATGTTTATTGAATTCATATTTTTCTACCATTTTTCAAATGACACAATAGAAGAATTATTGTAAGAGTGCTAACAATTCAGAGGTTGGGACAAAAGCCAGAAAGAGGGACAGTTTTAACAAGTGTTAAATGAATCCAAACTAGGAAGCAATTTTAAGCACAGAAGCATTCCAGTTAGAACAAAAGTGGGTCAGATGTTCAATGGAAAACCACGGATTAAAGCAAAAAGTTTTTTTTCCACTCCACAGTACAGTAAACTTGGATTAAACAACAAGTCCAAAGCTAGATGGTTTTGAGGTACAAAAATAAAATTGACATTCTGTCAATATGGACTTAGGATTAGTTAGTAAACAGAGCACAGGGAGTGCCCCAGAAAGGTTAAGTCCACCGCAGTGGGCTCTGTAGGAATCATGGGATCACAGAAGCTCCCCTAACCCTTCAAAAAGATCTGAGATGATGAAACTGTAAATAGAGTGACTTTCCTATTGGGTCAACATGTCTTGCATCCAATTCCCCTGGCAGGAATTTTCAGTAACACTATTTGTGGCACCACCCTGCCAGGGGTCACTCACCATGACTGACACAGGAACAGCAGCTCCATCCACCAACACAGCAGCACTCAGGGCTCACCCTTGTTTGTGTTGATACCATATCCCTGGGGACACAAACACTACCAGTTCCTGCCTAAGAAAATAAGTCTCATAATGTTATGGAGCCACTTTGAGCAACCTGATCTAGTGGATGGGCAGGGGGCTTGGAACTGTATGATATTTAAGATCCCTTCAAATTCAAACCATTCTGCAATTCTATGGTTCTACAATTAGGGCATACTCCTCCCCACCTGAAAGAACAGTTACATTCTTCTGCCCTAACCTGCTTTCTTCTGCCTTTTTCATCTTGACAGCTTATTAGGAATTATTATTATTATTATTAAGACAGAATCTTTGTCACTTTCCACGTTTGAAGTAAGTGTGTGTGCCTGAGAAGTGCACTGAATGCAAGAAAAGTGCAGCACTGTATTCACCTAGAAAGCATCAAGCACTTCAGATTTTTCTGAAAAGTGGAAAGATTTTTCAAGTGTAAGTGATAAGCAGAGATGTAAAATATACAGCTGATATTACAAACTAAGAGTCATGTAAGACCAGTGGAAAAAAATTAGGATCCTGACTCTGCATTACACCCACCAAGTCTCCTGTGATGATCTCTCATCCAGCTTCTAAGATGTGAATTAGATGATTACTATGATGAGCCTGTCAGAAGTGGCAGAATGAAGACAGAAGTTTATTACATGCACAGCAGTATGTAATAGCACACACTGTTAGCAGATTGTTACAATTTACAGCCTGCTGATTTAGAACCTTTCCATGTAAAAGTTACAGGTATTTTATTTAGGCATGGAGGAAAATGGAACTAGTAATTATTTTTAACTCCATTTAACTTATGCATAAATTATGTAGAGAAAAAGATATTCAATCTGTCTGAGCACCATCTTGAAGAAGGGAGAGGAAAACCTCTTACACACTCCTGTCACTGACAGAATGTAGAAAACCATGCTAGATGGTAGCAAACCAGTTTATTTCAGTTCAGAAGGTCCCTGTCCTTTGGTTATTCTGTGCTCACAAAAGCAGTACAGTCCTAGTGGCTCACATGAGTGCACAGAAGTGATTCGTAGACCAGAGCTCACCTGTAGGTATAAATGCTTTCTATTTGAGTTCATCAGCCACTCAAAAAAGCCAATGAAAGTGCAACATAAAAATTCCAAAGCTGGAACAGGAAGATGAGTACTTGCTCATCCTGAGTCCACACTAAAGCAGACACCCCCAAAATATGTCCATCAATGACAGCTGAAACTGCCCAGTACCAGATTAATTGTGCTAACTTCATGCAGCCCAAAGCAGAGGTGCTGACCACGAGCTCAGGCTCTTCTGCAGGCATGCTGTGGGGTGTATGGTGGGCACACGTGTCAGTGTGCACCAAGTACCAAAACCTATGAGCAGAGACACAGCACACAGCCATGCTATGACTGCTGTGGGAACACAGAGAAAATATTACAGTTCTGATAATTACTTCCTTTCAGCCAGCAAGTGTGTGACAGCCAGTCAGCTCTGTCACCTACTTGAGGACAGCAAGTGTCTCTCAGCTCACAAGGGTAAATGCATACACAGAGCTGTCTTCTTTGTTAGTCTGGAAGCTGCGGGTTTGGCTCAGTCTACCCAGAGCAAGTCCTTTATACTCAAGGATAGCTCTCTGAGCTCATTACAGGACACTGCCATGATTAATTTTTTTAAAGATAAGAAGCAGTGACAAATGGGCCAGAAAGAGAAGTAGCAAAGCGAGAAACCTGAGTGTGGGCACCAGAAAATACAAACTCAGGCCTTTCAATCTGTTCTGTGACCATTTATTTCTAGCAGTGCTCTTGTGTTTTGCTGTGTGGAAGTGGCCCTGCAGTCTGAGAAGCTCTGCTGGTGCTGACATGCTCTGCCCCATTGGCCACGGGCAGTCACTGCACCGTGGTGGTGCCATCACTCTGGAGCTCTGCCCCCGGCCCTTCTGAGGAACCCCTGTCCAACAGCCACACACTGCCAAACAGTCAAGCCATTGCAAAGCAAGTCTTGGGAAGTGAGGCAGGGCTGAGACTTAGCAAGGCACACACTTCAAGAAAATAAAAGAGGAAAAGGAGATAAGAGATTTGAGGAACAGAGAGTTAAATTTTAAGATTACATGGTAGTAGATCTCAAAAAGATGGAAATTAATATGCAGGTGTTCAAACCAAACTAAGACTATGAGGTGTATATGAACATTTGAATTGTAGTTGTCAAGAGAATCTTCTTATCATTCTGCTTTTCTTCTGTGAGAAACTCCACTCTTTCCCTCTATCCCGCACCTTGTATACCACAGGCTGAAGCTGAAGGATAGCAGGTTTCCCTAGGAACATCTCGTGTTGAACATTGTTCTCCACTGCATTTTAGTAGGAGTGGAGGAGATAGGAAATTGCATAGGAATATTTGGGGTTTATTGTGGATATTGGTATGTTTTTCAAAACCAGTTTTGGATAGAAACAAAAGCACAGTTAGGAAAACTCTGATGTCCCCACTCTGCTCAGTTACTGACAGATGGTTTGAGCTAATGATTTTGCAAATAATTTTATAAGTTTGAGTGTTCTATGTGACATTTAGACAGAGGCCCTTTCTCAGCAGCACAAAGACTCAGATGACCCACCTGTCCAGGTGCCCACAAATGTTTAAGAGCAAGAGGCCAGCAAGAGTCAAGGACTTGAACTCCAGCACCAGCATCTCCTTTTAGTGACTGTGATCTTCCAGAGAGTATACTTATTACTGGCTAGCAGGAAGGGTGCAGAATTTCAAGGAGTTTTGCCTGTTTCTGTCTATGGTAATTTGAATTATCTTCCTCTGCTTAAAAATGTATAGATTTTATATTCTATATTTGTATGTCATTTTGAAAGTCTCTCTGTAGAAAGTACGGATGAGTTTGAATTATAATTACAATGGTTTCAACACAGAGTTTGTTAGCAGTGTACTTTTGTAAACTGTTCAGTATAAACAACGTCCACAATAGTCTGGGGAAACTAAAAGCACAGCTAGGAGATATCTGGTCCCAAGGCAAGGTCCAGTGGTTCCAGCTATTGCTGGCTAGCACTCCATAGGCAGTGCTTAAGGTTCAGCAGACCTTTCTACATCTCTGTGTTTAACTTGATACCTGTTTTCTCTTTGCTCAATGAAGCCTGGAAACAGAAATTTGTTTCTTCTTAGGATAACACACACTTGTGGAATTTACACTGTACTGACAGTGTAGATTCCTATGGAGCATCATGCTCTGTAAATCCTACATCATTACGCAGTACTATTAAAAATAAAGGGAAGTTAAAAGCTCAAATTTTTTCTCACTAGAATATTAAATATCATTTCTTTGTATAACAACCAGCATGTGAGCGTTAAGAACCAACCTATTGTAACAAATAGTCAATAGTCTCTGCTGGAAATTATTGACATACAACCTCATTCATCTCACCATTACAGCAAAGGAAGCAGCAGATCTCACAAGGACCAGAGCTTCACAAAGTATGTGTATGTTGTATGTTTTTACAAAGTGTAGACAAGGCAGGAGAAGCTGTAAGGAAGCCATAATTGTGTACAGGTTCAAACTACAGAGTCTGAATACCAGCTTACCTGAAGTTCTAACATATTAATGTGAAGTTAACCTCATCCCTTTTCCAGCACAATTCACAGTATTTTAATGTAAATTTAATCAGAAATACAGCTAGACATTATGATGATTTGCTCTGAATTATTCAAATATTCCCAAACTTTCCATCTCCTTAGGAGTCAGCAATGTGCCATTCCCCCCTTACTCATGACATGAGTACAGCTCACAGGTACACTGGAGACTGGGCAGCTATCCAAATTCATGAACCGCCGTCTCCTAAAGCTGCCTTCTTCAATACTCTATTCTTTTTTAACCAACTTGTTAAATAGAATCTGCCCTTAGATTCATTCAGGCAGACAATAAAAGGATTCCAAAAATCCAGGTGCCCAGATGGACCAATTCATAACAGACTTTGCTAGAGCTGGAGAGAGGAAATTACCTGTATATTAGGTACCATCTAACACCTCTCTGTGAGAGGAGCATATAGATATCTGAGGACTCACAAAAGCCAAAATAAATTAATTTTTCTATTGTAATTCTGTCTTGCTTGCACAATTTGATCATTTCAATAGCCCTGGAAAAGTCAGCTGGTAGGTGAAGCACTTGCTACGCAATCTGCATTACTGCCCCAGCTTCAAAATGTTTTGCATCAGTCACCACCAGGTACCTCTTAATTAATGCAATCATAAAAGTTAGGGAAAATGCTCAAAGCAGCAGGAAGTAGGAAAAGCAAACACTTGCATGAGAACTAAAATAAAGAACACAATCAATGAACGAAAAGTTTTATAACTTCTCCCCTCCATTAATAGTTCTTCAAGATTCTTCAAACCTTCTACTAAATGTTGTCAGGTAAATTACTATGAGGCCAGCAAGCTCACCTCTTCCAGGTTGTCATGAGCTCTGAAGCAGAAAGGAATAATTGTTCTCCATCTGTGGTAGCTGAAGTTTATTTTAACAACTGTGTATTTCTTGCTCACTGTGAAAAATGACTCTCAAGTTGCTAAAAAAAGCAGCTGTTCAATATTCAGGAATATTCAGGTATACTGTAAATCTATTCTCCCTATTAAACAAGGACACTGTCTGTACAGATGTGTTTTGATTTATGGAGCTCACTAAAATTCATCCCTTTTTAAATTTAATATTTGCATGTTTCTACATGAATTACATTGTTTATAAATCAGAGATGTAACAAGAATTAGGATATCATTTGCAGTCCTATAGCTCCTTCAAACTGTATCCTGCAAAGCATATTTACCTTTCAATCAGCCAAGTTTTCCTAAAATATACTCGAGAATAGAGAGCAAGACCAAACAGATCTGTTAAAGATAAATATTCTGAGAGAGGGATAAATTGATTACAACAGAAACATTTATCCAAGTAAGTTCAGTAAGGTTTTTGGATTTTCTGTTAATAACAGCCAATAGCTAAAAATAAGCCATGACATTTCTAGAAATTAGAACAAATTGAGAGGATATAATCTAAAATTCAAACCTTTCATTTAGAGCTTTGGGAATGTGAGCTGCAGTTTACTAAAGCACACAAATCTATATTGAAGTTCTTAAAACAATCTTAAACATAAACAAAGAATGGTTTAAGATTATGTCACATTTATTTTCAGCATTGCAATGAGAGCTACAATATATATAGACATTTAAATACATTTCATTTGCCTAAAAAAGTATATAACATTATTTCAGCTACCTTTCAGCTCCCCAGATACTCAGACGCTGAACATGCATATACAGATTAAAGTAAAAGTCTCTGCAGCAACTGGCTTTCAGAATAAAGTATTTTCTATTTCTTAATAGCCTACCTTCAAAGTTGTCTTCTAGGAGACCCATATGCTCAAGTGCCTTCACAAATCCAACTATTATCACCAGTACAACAATCATTTCAAGTCCCTCCAAGTTCATCTTGAAAAATTATTTATGTAAAAGCATCTTTTCTTAGGGAGAGTCCTGACTTCAGAGTTAGACTTTAATTAAAAAGCCCTCCTAGTCCAAGACATGCCACACAACCAGATAAATACAATGCTAAAGAAGCCCAGAATATTCGCACCATAAAACATTTCCATTGACAGCCAGATGAACAGAGGAATGTAAGGAGTCAAATCTTACCATGTCTGCATCACTTGCCTGCATGGATACAGATGTTTCAGTCTCTAAGGCAACAGAATATACAGTAACCACTTTGTTTAGCATTTCCTCTCTGTCACAGCCGAAATCCACCAGATCCGATTGATACCTACTAAAATTTCTCATACTGAATTACAGCTTTAGAGGGCTCTTATACTTTAATGACACATAGGAAAAAGTCCAAAACACTTTCTTTGCCCGATAGGGAAGTTTAGAAAACTCAAAGCAAAATTGTTTCATTAAAAAGATGCCCTGTTTTTGTATTTCACTATTGACTGGAATGCAGTTAGAAAAGGTTAGCTATTTGTTCAAGTAGCTTGTTTTCCCACACTGCAAATACATTCACAGGAAGCTGGTAAAATCTGAAATATTATAAGAAGCAGCTTGTTAGAAGGAAATCAGATTAAGTCTGAGGGGTCTATGGGAAGCAAAAGCCTTTCCCTCATGCTGCACAGCCCAGGGGGCTTGTGCAGGTGTTTAACACCTGCCCTTGGTGCAGGTCAGCAGCAGGTCAGCTGCTGCTCCCGCGGCTGTCTCAGGTGAGGAAAACCAACAAGTGTGCCCATGGCCAGCACTGCATGCAGCTGACTCCCCTGGCTCAGGGGGCACTTCCACAAGCACCCAGAAACACTGAAACTGCTTCCAAGTCCTTGCACATGACAGTTAGCAACAGATTCTCTGAAGGACGTT
This sequence comes from Serinus canaria, assembly GCF_022539315.1. Lineage (NCBI taxonomy): Eukaryota > Metazoa > Chordata > Aves > Passeriformes > Fringillidae > Serinus > Serinus canaria. The sequence goes on along the minus strand of NC_066327.1, from coordinate 322,124 downwards.
ATTCGTTATTCGGAGCCACCTAATAGCTGCCAATTAGCAAGCACTTGTCTGTCCTTCCTACTTACCTTCCCTTAGCTCTCCAGATTTGCAGCCACATGTGCATAGAATTACCAAAGGAAAAAAAAAAAAAAAACCAAAACCAACCAACCAAAAAAAAAAAAAAAAACACAAAAACAAACCCACAACAACAAAACACCCAAACAAACAAACAAAAAAAATCCCCAAACCTGCATCCTTTTGAAAGTAGGGCCACTTGTTCTGGTAAATTGTGATTACTTGGTCTGCAATGACTAAGAATTCTGTGCACAACATCAAGTACCACACTCATCATTCTTTTAACTCGTTTTGGGACAACCTAACCTGGGAAGATGATAGATAGATAGATAGATAGATAGATAGATAGATAGATAGATAGATAGATAGATAGATAGATAGATAGATAGATAGATAGATAGATAGATAGATAGATAGATAGATAGATAGATGTGTGTAAAAGTAAAACCTTACATTACTGTTGTACTTATTAAGCTACTGCATTAATAATCCTCCTCTGGAAGCCTGAAATCCAGCTTGCTTTTTCAGTTACTGGTTTTTAACCATTTGGGTACTTCTATCTTCAGCTGATGCTTTATATTGCTGTCTCCTGGGACACTCTTCTCCAGCTACATTAAGCATTGATATGCTGTAAGTCCAAGGCTGTCTGTGTGATGAGAGGGGACTCTCCTGAGCTGCACAGTGGACCCTATGTTACTGTTCACAGCAGGATCAGTCCCACAGATTCTTTTGAAAGCTGTAAATGGTTTTTTTAATGACTTCACTAAAGCTTTGCTGTGTAGCAAGGTGTCCCTAAAGGCCTGAGTGAAGCTGTTTTCTGTATGAGTATTCCAATATACTAATATTTATTAATATTTTAGAAGTATCAATTCCTTAGCAATGTAATTAGCATCACTGACATCCACAGCTTTTCTCATCCAAAATAAATCTTACACTTTTCATTATTGAACTCCACCTGAGCATCTCACAGCCCTTACTGAAATTCTCAGTGCCTAAACACTCCTGAGAAGAGGTTAAGAATTTCCTGAAATATCAAATCCAATTACCATGGAAATCAAACCACCTTTGGAACAGTCCAGACATAAGTTATTATAATTTAGAACAATAAACAATGGTTGAGCACAGAAAGCAAAAGAAAGAAACACTACCTGATGGAAATGGACTGGGACAGAGGGTAAAAAGAAGAAACTAATTTAATCTTATTTTTGGTCAGGTTTAAAATCTCTGCTCCTACTAAAAATGAAATTAGCTCGGTGATGCCAATAAGCATTGAAATTTACTTTTATTTCTGTTTGGGAAAGGGAATTTCTCACAGTTCACTTTTACCTCTTTTCTGTTTTGCTGCTGCTCTCAGCTGATTTACCAACATAACCAATTAACAAATACATTATTTCTTTTTCTTGTTAAAAGGTCTATTTTGTAGAAAATAAAAATGTTTCATAAAAATGCACTTTTTTTCCTTTTTTTTTTTAAAGAAAGCTGCATTTCCAGAGTAGCCCAGCTCTTTGACATGACAAGGCATCCTCCCTTCCTCAGAGGGATGGAGCACCTTTCCTATGATGAAAGACTGAGAGAATTAGGATTGTCCATCCTAGAAAAGAGAAGGCTTCAGAGACCTAGTTGTGCCTGAAGGGAATTTACACAAAAGGGGGCAAGACTATTTAAGAAAGCCTGAAGTTACAGGACAAAGGGAGAATATGGTCAAATCGAGAGTAGGTTTAGATTAGCTATTAGGAAAAAATTCTTCCCTGGGAGGTGGGCAGGCCCTGGCACAGGGTGTCCAGAGCAGCTGGGGCTGCCCCTGGATCCCTGGCAGTGTCCAAGTCCAGGCTGGACAGGGCTTGGAGCAGCCTGGGACAGTGGGAGGTGTCCCTGCCATGGCAAGGAGTGTGGAACTACATGCCCTTTAAAGTTCCCTTCCAACCCAAACCATTCTATAATTCTGTGACTCTCCCTGCTTGGATTCAAGAGGTAAAGTCTGAGTCTTGCTTTATCCCAAGTGGAGCAGAGAAATGCCATTGCTCTGTGCACTGCTCCAGTCAGGGGGGCTCTCCCACCCCCAGAAAGCAGAGGGACTTCCACAGATTTTGCCTTCCCCTTATGACACTTCTGTTACTGAGTTATTGGTTGCTCTGCACCCTAATTCCTGGAGGAGGTTTCCTCTTTTTTTTCAGGCAAAAAAGAACAATTTTTTAAACCTAGAGCACTTCTCAGCTGTTCTCTGAACAGCCTAATCCACCAGTAACAGTGTCTTTGGGGAGAGACAGAGGGAGAGAGAGAGAAAAGAGAACCTACTCCAATAAACTCCAATCCAAATTTATTTAGCTTGGGCAAGCCGACAGAACAAAGCTGCAGGCTGTGTGTTTCCTGCTCGTAACTGTCTCACAGCAATAGATCATATTTATAACAAACTCTCAATATAATTTTCAGTTGTTCTTTTTTTGAGCCTGAGCAATCCACTGTGCAGGAAGCTACTCCTGTCAAAAAAGAAATGCAGGAGTGTTCTGGGAGGAGAATATCCACCTACCACTATCCACTTCAGCCATGCACATGCAGAGCAGTAGGGGTACTGCTGCCCGTATTCCTCCTCTCTGTACAAGGAGGAAGGTTGGGGAGTCTGGCATACTCTGGCACTGGAGAAAGTGCTGAAGAACTGGGCATCCAGATGCTTCTGGCAGGTAATGTGTTGGGCAAAACTCTGGGGACCACACAGATAAATGGCTCATGCCAGGGCCATGACCTCACTTGTGAGCAACACCTCCCTTCTACTCCCAGCAAACAAGGAGAGATCTCAAAGAGAACTCACACGTGCATCAGAAAGTAGATGTCTTTGTTTGGAAAGACAGGTGTCTGCTGAGGAAGGCAGGAGCCTCCTCTAAAATGGGAAATGTAAACCACCCCCTCCCTCTGAATTGCTATAAATTTAAAATTAAGGGGCTCTTAGGCAAAAAATATGAGAGCAGGAAATAACAGTTCTTTAATAGGGAAGAAAATAAAAAGATAAAATAAACAAAGTAGTAAACCAAAACAACACTGACAGAGTCAGAACATGACCGGACACCCTGTTGGTGAGGGTGCTGGTAGCAGTCTGTCACTATAGGACACAAAATAAAACAACGCAATGAATAAAATTTCTCCTCCTCCAGAAAAGAACGTAAAACAATAATTATTTAGAGAAAAGTATGTGAGAAAGTTTGTTACAAGAATGTAAAGATCAAAAGGCTTAGAAGAACTTAGAGGAACAGGGCGATAGCAGTCCAACTGGAATTGTGGCTGCAGTCCTCCTGGAGTGTCAGGGGTGGTTCTGTTGGAGCAGGGATCTTGTAGAAAGGGTGTAGTCTTCCTCTGAAGATCCAGTGGAAGAAGAGGCAGCTGCTGTTCCTCTGGGAAATCCAGTGGAGAAGCTGTGCTGGTATTCCAGAATCTCCAGACTATTTCTGGGTAGCAATGGTTGGCTCCTCCCTCTGGGCTCACATCTCCTAATGGGATGCTGTAGTTTTTATCAGTCATGCAGTGACATTCAATAGCCTGTTATCAGCACATGTTCCCCCTGGAGGGAGGAGTGGTTGTGGAAGAGATAAGGAAAACTGCCCACTTAGAAGGCAACTGCCATACAGATGGCAAATAGAATGCAATTTGCTTGGCAATCCAGGACAAGGAATCATGATAGCAACAGGAAAATCACCAAGCGGTATCTATTTGTTAGTTAAATTTTCCTGTACAGCTACCCTTAAGACTGCATCTAAGATTTGGCCCCACAGTGTCCATCCACAGCACAGATTAACTATTCCTCTCATTTCTACCTGTCATTTTGTCCCTACACAAACCTCCTGGGTTTTTATCTTTTTCATTAAACCTTGGAAACTGAACCAAACCCTGAGATGAGAAGATGACCCATTGGGTACCACAACAGCACTCTGACAAGGGCAGCAACTGACAGCAAAGCCCCTGAGGTTGCTCTGCTCTGATCAAGCCAAACCATTCCTAAGGATAGAATTACTTTCAACAACAACTGGAAACAAGGAGATCACTGCAGAAAGCCCCAGCACTCACAGGGATCCACCAGGGCTGGAAGCAGCGCAGCAGGGCTACAGACCTTCCCTCTGTTCCCTGGCCCTTCTCTGCAAACCAAAATGAAAGGACAGTGCCAGCTGCCATGGGAGACTTTTTGAAAGTCAGGGTATTGCAGAACTGAACAGCTAAATCAGGATAGGGATTCCCAAGCTAGTCCATGTTCTTCTGGTCTTCAGTTCTAAGATTTCTTTGCCCCATCTAGACAGTAACCAGGCTCTCAGCTGAGTTTTGTTGCAGCAGACACCGGCTGATACATAATTTTATTAATAGCATGATTACAGTATAAATATTTTATTCCATGTTGTGTGTAGGAGGCTTCATTATGCCTTGGATTCTTCATGTGCATATTCTTTTTAAGTAGAGCTCTGTTAAGGCAAATGTGTCAGTTCCAGTTCTTTCAATATTTTCTTAATGTTCTCAGTGTTTTCTCAATTGATGATAAAGCATTAATTCTGGGCCAATTTATTCTATGAATAAAATTCACATAGGAAAATATAATTCTTCTCTAATGGGGACATACAAAATGATGCAGTAAGAATTTAATTAAAAATTAAATTCTAAAACCTGGTGAAATCTTACATGGTACAGAGTTCTGAGGCAGATACTGGGGCAGATGCTGACTATTTACGGACAGTATTTTCAAAAGCATTCCCTTTTAACTTCTCTCCTAAATAATATAATCTTTCCTGCACCCAGTGGAAGGATCATATGAACTGAATACCAGTTTCAGCTTCAGTGGATCTACAGGAATTATTTTTTGTATGTTTTTTAAATTGGAGCTTCTTTCCATAATGCTGCTTATAACTCTGGCTACATTAGATGTCTGTTTTAAAGGCTTTAATTTTATTTGGCAGTATTCATACTTATATCTAAAAACCTTTGAGAGAGGCATTCATACATTTCAAACAGAAATGCTGAAATACAAGTCTGCTTTTCATGGCAATGAGATGTGATGGATGGTATTTTCACATTCAACCCCTCTGTCACTAGTAGTTCCAGAGCTCCTTAAAATACACCACACAACCTTGTTACACTACAGCATATTTATTACAGTGCAGTATGCCTGATTCAAAATGATGCTTACTGACCTTGGAGGCAATGAATAAATTGTTCAAGGAGTGTGGAAACTGGTTCTTGTGCAAAACTCTTCAAGCTAAAGCTAATGAGGGATCTCAGGAGAGTGGAGGGGGAACACAGCCAGGTACCTAAGGCATGAGCTCAGTAGATGACATTTTAAAAGGCACAGAAGTATCACATGTCATGACAGAGTCAATGGTACACAGATGTATTAGAGGCTGGTAACAGAGGAAAAGAATCTGCTCAGCCAGGTTTTGGAAACCAAACTGCTTTCAAAAGCCAAAAATGGAATCAAAAGGCTTCAAAGGAACAACCCTAAAGTGTAAAACTTCTGTGGTGAATGTTGTGGTCTGAAGTAAATGCCAGATGCAAGCTGAGTTATAAAACTGGTAGCCAGAAGGTGTTCAAAAGTGGATGTAAATGTTTACTGAGGTTGTTATGTCTAGGATGTCCAAACAGATGTGAGCATAACCAAAGCCATTGCCATCTTTCAGGAGAAAAAAGTGAGACAGAAATGCAGCGCATGTGAATCCAGTTACACGTTTTGCTGACCTCAACTATCAGCTTCACACACTTCAGAAGGGAGGCACTCACTAGCCCGGGAAATCATGCCCTGATATGCCATGCTCAAAAGGGTAGTGGTGATACAGCTGTAAAGAACACATGACTTCTCAGTTGATGAAAACCATCCTAACATCAGTCAACAGAAGGGGAAAGGGAAGAGAAAAGGGAAAGGGAAAAGGAGAAAGTGGGAAGGAAAAAAGGAAATGGGAAAAGCCAAGCATAAGAAGTTTCTCAGCATTCATGTAATATTTTACTGGCAGATCTGAATACTAATTGAAACAAAACCAAATACACAAAATCTAGAGTAGTGAAGAACTAATCAATAATTTGAAGATGGGCAGTAGCTTTTGTTGTGTCTACTTGAAATATGAAAAAAATTGTATTTGGATAGCGAAGAGTTTTAAAATTCCCAAATGACTGCAACATAACATGCCCTGTGTACCATTTTCTGTATACTGATCTTCAATATCTGCAATTTGCATTATAACAGCACTGATCTGAAGAGATACCACAACATGGCTGTACAGAAATATAGCTGAAAGATTTTTGTTACTGGTACATACAGAGGAATCATAGATGAGGACAAGAGAATCCTTCATAGTATGGATTTCTAAAGAAGCCACAGTTTGATTTGCAGAGATAACACTAGGATTTGACAGGATGTGAATGTAATTGTTCCTGGAGATAATGGGAGAAGAAAAAAGAGGAAGAAAATTTCAAAGGAAATAATTTTCAACTCTGATACAATAAACATGCCACTGTCTGAATGGAGCCCACCCATGCCAGTGGTTGAAGCTGGCAAGGGAAGCCCTCTTGCTGCTAGCAGCAGTGCCACAGAGCATGGGTTAGGTGGGAAGCACAGCATGCCGGTCCAGCAGTTTACTGACTTCTAGCAAGGTCCTGCTGACAGTTGATGAATAAAAAATAATCAGCTCTAAATGATCCACAAAGTAAGGTTTTCAGAGTATGACATGTTAACTTGGCCCTATTCAAGTGAAGGTTTTCAGAGTATGACCTGTTAACTTGGCCCTATTCAAGTGAAGGTACTGTAAGTTTTATATCTGAAAATTGTCATAACTAGAGAACCCATCTAAACAGTCAATGAAAAAATAGTATAAAAAGTCTTATTACCCTGTAAAATGTCAGTAACATGAATATTTCATATTGTCCCCACTCAGTTCTAGTTAAAGATAGACCAGAGAAACAGCAGCCTGCATAATAGTTCCCAGTGCACATATTTGTTCTGTAACATTCACAGCTGACATGAAGATCTCATTGTGTCTCACAGCCATAGCAATCCACAATTACAGTACCCATTCCATTTTGAGTTTAATTTACATAGAGTATTAGACCTGAAAAAAAAAATTCTCTGAGCTCGTCAACAGGCTGGGACAGCTTGAAGAAGGCTTACTCTGTTCGCTTACATTCCTGAACTGCACAGTTCAAACAAACCAATCCAGACTTACGTGCAAGAAAACAACATACAAATCTGGGGTTATAACTTCAAACCTAATAAAACTTTCTCACTGAGGCGTGCAAATAAATAATGGTTTCCTGTAAAATGTTACAGTACTTAGAATTAAAATACCTAATTATAGCATGATGAATAATTTACTTAACTGTACTTTTCTCCTAGTCCTTAAATAATTAGAAGAGGTTTATTTTAACCTGATAATTTAATTACAAAAAGGTTGCACTGACAAAGGGAAAAACATAATATCTGTTGTTTTTCTTATTACAAAGTACTGTTTTGTCTGTTCATTGAGTCTTGCCCCCCAAGCCCAGCATTCCCTTCCAGAGCTCCTTTACAATGCAACAGATTTCAGCATTGTTTAAAACAGCATGACTGAGTGCAATGCTGAGCATACTGGAAAAGATGGGGTTTGCACACTTTTCATTGACCTTTTAAATAGAAGAAAGGTCAAAATCCAACATCCACATGGTGAACTTCTGTCCCTACCATGGAGGGACAGAAGCAAGTACCTGGATGAGTTGGAGTCAGGTGAGCTTTTATAATGAAGTCTTCACATCAGTCTCCCAGCAGTTTTTTTTTACAGAACGACATTTGGGTGAAAAATATTTGAATTTTTTTTTTCCATTTGTCAAAAGACAGTAAATTTGTTAATGGTGTCTAATAATCATCACAAGAAGAGCCTCTCCCATCCTGGGTGGCAGGCTGCAATTCCAATTGAAATATTCCTCCTCTGGGAAACATCCGGGTTTCCCAGATTTCTAACCCCCCTGGCTGCCCGATGCACTGAGGTGAGTTAGACTCCACATCACAGAATGATTCTGCGTCAATTCCCTGGGTGGGAATGTGACAAATGGTCCCACACATAGCCTCTCCTCTCTCCAGGGGTCAGTCCCACACTCGGGGTGACAGTCCCACTCCAGGCTCTTCCCTCTCTACTCTACAGGAGACACAATACAGGCAGCAACTTGATGCCGTCGTTTGTGCCAGTGTTTTCTACCTTCAGCCTAAAAGGCTCTCATCCCCACCTAGTGGCACTGGTGCCTTGTCAGGTGACAAAAGCAAAGCGCCGCAGCCAGGCTGCGCTCCGCTGTCGCAGCAGGCTGGCGGTGTCCAGCGCAGCGCAGATCCAGCGGGAACACCGCGCGTTCCCGGGCTGCCGAGGCCAGGACGAGCCCAGCGCGCTGTGCAGCTCTCACCGCTCCACCCGCACCGGCCGGGGCTGCTGGAGCTCCCAGCCCGTACCCTGGGGATGGGTTAATGCCGGGAGCCGGTGGTATCCTGCTGCCACCTGCTGCCACCGTGTCACACACACAGGAGCGCCACACGCTGTGCCCTGCCAGCCCGCAACTGCAGGGAATGAGTATTGCGTGAAGAAAGAAAAGAATGGTGATCACTGTATGAGCTTAGGTTAGATTATGAGGAATTCTCCTCCTTTCCTGCTGCATAAACGAACCCAATTTGTGTTTTACTGACTTTTCACATTAACACTCAAAATTTCAAAGGGACTATTTTGGTCAACCCTACATTAACATTATTTTGCTGCACAAATAAACTTGGGTCTTTGTACGTGCAGTCTTTGAAAAACCTTGCCTTTCTTCCTACAGAAACTTGTACTTGCGGCCCAACCCTTAACACTCATATACCAGTGTGCCTCAGTGGCTGACAGCAGAGAGAAGTGTTAGATGGGCTGAGAATAGTCACAACAGCCAGAAGCCAGAGTTCAGAGTTCTGAATGCAATGTCTGACTCTCACAATTAAAGGCATGGGAAGACAGAGCTAAAGAATCAGCAGGAAGGGCATCAAAGGACTCTCTCTTTTAGCTGTAGTGTTATTCCTTTTCCTAGTCCCTAGCCAATGAAAGGCCAGATAACAGCAGGAAAGAGCTAAAAGTTAGAGTTTAGCCCCACACAGCTCTGGGTGCCACGAAGCAGGAGCAGCCAAGGCTGGCTGTCCTGTGGCTCGGGGAGATGCCAGCCAAGAGCACCCTTTAAGGCTTGTTTGATACCACAGCCTTGCCAGGAGTAAAGTCTAAGCCTTTGAAACTTTCATTTAAATGAAGTTAATGTGTGTCAAAACCTGCAAATATAGGCATAAGCATTCTATCTTATTTGCAGTACTGAATTTCTACCCTTAAAAGTAACAACAGGCAATGGGCTGCTGAGAAATGATAGGAATCATCTCTTACAGTGCCTGCCACAGCCACAGGACTGCACCAGGAAGAAATGGCTTTATGGAAAAAGACATCTGAGACTCCGCCATGGGAAACCTGGTCTGACTGTGTGTGAGGGGTGTGTAGGAGCAAGGCACCCGTGGGCTCACTGGAGTCGCTGTTGTGAAGGGGCCTCAGTACCAGCAGTAAAAGTCTCTGGCATTGGAAGTGTGACAGCCAAAGAGTCTCATTATTCAGACTGGGAAATTTCCTTTACAGGCTTTTGTTCCCCCAGTGTACATAGCCCACTAGTCCTCTCCTTGTCCAGCTCTGGAAGATCCTCACAAAGAGGAAAAATATACCACTAGAATAGGTTTTATGGCCCCTATCCAAGCTGATGGGACTCTGCGGCTCTAGACTGTCAGGTCAACATTGACTCCAACCAAGGTGTCCCTACACCTGTCTTATTCCAGGTGGTGAAAAGAACAGAGACTGACTTCCCTCTTTCTCTAGGGCTAGAAGGACAGCTGGCAGTGGTGCCTTGCTTCTCTCTTTTTGTGTCCCACAGCATACCCAGCCATATCACAAAGTCTTGCAACCAGGAGATAGATTCCCTGACAGCTGTTTTTGGCTGCTGATTTCCCTATACTTCAGCCATAAAGTACCTCAGGCTCCCTTGGGTTTCACCTGCAGCTCTATCCATTTATTTCCCCAGAGACGGAGGGTGTTACAGTGATCAGTAACTTCCACGCAAACATCCTTCCTTTTGCAGGGTCTCTGCAGATTCCTCCTGTTGTAATGATATTAGGAAGCATCCCAGACACCCCCTGCTTCCCAGCAATATTAGAAGCGCTCCTCCTCTACCAGATATAGAAACCATCCCTGCTGCAAGAAAGATCACTGCATGTGATCAAGAATGGGTGAGCACTCTTCAGCTAAACTGAGGTCTCCATGGCTCATGCAGAAGGAAGAGTGAAGTGGTTTTGTCTGAGTTTATTGACCCTAAGGACTGGCTGGGCTGGGTACAGGCTCTTGGAATTATCATCTCTAAAGAGCTACTTTCCTTGGAGAAGGGGACAACCCTGTGCAGAAAATTTCCTCCCTTTCAGAAAGAAAAATGTTACTAGTATGCTAAAAGGATATTTTTATTTATGGATTGAATGCATTATCTGAATCTGCTGGACTGAATCATAGGTTGCTAAGTGTTCTTGGCACTCCTATCGGTGGGTTTAGCTCCATGCATGAATTCCAGTGTTTTGCACTGTCAAGGATGGCTGTGGGGGCTGGAGTGGGGCATTAGTCACAGTGGGAAAATAGCACTCTAAGACGTGATCATGTCTTGCACATTTTGTGGAACATGCATTGAGCTACATTAAAACTTTTCAGTGGGAGGCCTCCAAACCAAGCTGCCTTACACTATGCAGAGCCTTTTGCATAACTCCAACTAAATTTGAAACGCAAATACCTGAAATAAGATTTATATAAAATAGTAGCATAGGTATTTGCAAATTAAATATCTCTGAAACAGGAAGAGCTAAATATAGAGATCTGGAAAGAGCTTTTAAACTTAATATCCTCTTTCAGGGGCTAGGCATAGATAAATACCCCTCCATATCAGTAACACATTTTATGCAAAGCCAGTGATTTGATAACAGTCATTAAGAACTGTCATTTCACATTAAGAATGAGGTAGTCAAAACAACTCTTACGTGCACTTCTCCTAAATTATTCTGCAAGATCTGTGGGAGCAGGGCTAGGCCTATGCTGATTCTAGATTAATATTTACATGGTGAGAAAAGAACCTGTGAGATCCGAGGGAAAAAACAAGACGACCCATTTTTGAAGCATTAGAGACATGCTTGGCTAAAGCGAATACAGGAGAATCATTCCCAGTGGTAGTCGATGAAATTCAGGGCTAGTGCTCCCTACTCTGAGCAGGCTAGTGCACAGAAGCACATGTGGAAATCTTCTCAAACCCAGTTTAAACCTAGTTTAAAGGCCTTTCCAAAGGCCTTTCTAGGCAAGTCCTAGACCAAAGATACTTATTCCTTTCTCTGTCAGATAGACCCCATCAGTCCTGAGCAGATCAGGCTTTGGCAGAGCGAGTCCCATGGTCTGAGTACCAACCCTGACTACAACACCATTGCTCTAACCATTTGTTAGAGATCTACCATATTTGTCTGGACATTTCACATTAGCTGTAGTCATGCAGAGATGATACTCATTTATGACTGTATTACACAGATATTGATCAGCTGAGATGGATAAAAACCTTCCATTACAGCTGATGCAGAAGGGAAACACCTGTCAGCATGACTTTATGAAAGGCAGGTCCTGCTAGACCAAATTTATCTCCTCCTGTGACATGGGGACCCACTCAGTGAATGAGGGAACAGCTGAGGATGTTGTCTGTCTGGACTCACTCAGTCTCCTGTCCCAAGTAACAAGTGACTGGACAAGAGGAAATGGCCTCAAGTTGTACCTGAGAAGGCTTAGACTGAATATTGGGAAAAATTTCTCCACTATAAGGAAATTGGAAACAGTTGAGCAGGGCAGGGGTGGAGTCACAATCCCTGAAGGGATTTAAAAGAGGTATGAATGTGGCACTTGGGGACTGGGTTCACAAATGGCCTTGGCAGTGTTGGCAGAATGGCTGGACTTGATGATCTTAAAGTTCTCTTACAACCTAAATGACTTTATGATTCTATCTAACCACACAGGATGAATCCTACCTGAGATTTTCCAAAGCACTCTATGTAGTGACAGTGAGTCTGTGATCCTCCTTTGTGAACTGCCCTGTGGAGAGCCAGACTGGAATGAGAAGTGCTGTCAAAATAATTCTCTAATGCTGTGAATGATTCTACAAGCCACACACATACTGAGCTAAGTTAATTTCTGCTGTACCTGAACTATAGTTGAAGAATTATGATTACTGGACTGGGAATATCTTTTTATTGGATCTATGAAATATTGTTACTTAGTGCAATGAGTTCCTCTGACTTGAGCTCTCTTTCCTCTATAAGGTTTTCTTTCTAACTGGAGTTATTGATCACTTTGACTTTAGACAGGAAATCATCACCGTGGTAACAACTACCAAAACAGTATCAGTCCCAAGACATTATTCCCTGACACGTCACTGATTTCAATTTTTTGAACAGAGAATGTTGTTAAATTATTGTCTGATAAAAAGCACTTCAACATGCAATGTATTTTACATTTGTCATTTTGATCTTGTTATAGATGAGGAATGCAATGTCTGAGTCTCACAATTAAAGGGTAAATATTATAAATATGTTAAGAGAAGTTTTGTAGATGTATAGTTATGTTTCTCACCCCCTTACATTGTTATCATGGGATGGCCTGAGTAGTCAGGGCATTTGGGAGGGTCAGCTCTTACCATGGCAACACCTGACCTCCAAGCAAGTTGTAAGAAAGTGATCCCCACCATTGGACAGCGAAGAAGGAGTCGATTGACAAGGCTTTGGGAGGGGCCAAAGGGTTAAGGGGAAGAAAATCCATTGTGTGGATGAGCACTTTGCTCCTGGCATGCTGTATTATTGTCTCTATTCAGTCTTCTGTTGTATTTTTGATAAGGTTTTAATAAACCTTCTAAATTTTTTGAAAGTGAGTATAATTTCTCACAAATGGGGGCTCTTTCCAGGATATACACCTTGCCCCAGTGACCCTAGGAGTTTTTGAAAGAGCTGAGCCCCACCACAAGTTTGGCATGTCTATCAGACCCTCCCAGGTCCACTGGTGATCACAGGTTGCAACCCCAAAGACACCAGGAAACTAAATAAAGAAAAAAGGGGAAGGGGAGGTGAGTACCATCCTCATAACTATTTTTGGCCAGATTGTAATTCTGTAATTCCGATGTATGAAAGCCAGCTTTGTAATATATGTTATAAAGTAATTCATGCTCGAGGAGAGAATGTATGTTATAAAATTATAAAATCCAACAAGTCTCTGACCACAAGCAGCCCAGGGACAGATAACCACTCCGGAATTTTGAAATTCCTGAAGGCACCAGGAGAATATTGCACCATTTACCAATGAATAGACATGGCCAGTGCGATATTCAGCCGGGTCGGCTGCCTCCAGGGACATCAGGAGACACCCAAGGGTGATCATCACTTGAGAGATAGCATCAGTCAAGATAACTGAAGTCATCAAGAAAGATACATCTGAATACGCAACTTCCCCTGACATGATCAGCGCTTGCTACTACTCAGAAAACAGCAACTGTCCAGCCCTGCACAGTGAAAGAAACCTTCATACATATGCAGGGTACAAAAGAAATCAGGGCACCTCTGCCTCAGGCATAAAAAACTGTATAAAACAGCCCTGCTGGAAACCGCATGGGTGAACAGAGGGAGATCCGATGCGACAGAGTCGGATATAGGCTCACCCAGCGCCAATCCCAGGCTCGACGCTGTCTCTTTGGCTGTGGGTTTTTGAGGACCGTATTTTGGTCGCAAAAATAAAATCTTTCACAATTATTAATTTGTATTTCTGGCTGATCATTTATAATAGCTTCAAACACATACACATGGGACTTGGTCTGTTGGAGCTTCAGGATATTGGATGGAAAAAAACGGTGGGACTTGTGGGGGGAAGAAAACATGGACCCTGTGGACAAGGACCCCGTGGCCAGCAAGACACGTGAGATTGAAGAATTTGTGGGGACTTGGGAATGGGGCAGCTGCCAAAGGGTTTGTGGCAAGGGTCACCCATTGGGGAAGACCGTGCTCGTGTCAAGGCAGGGAGCCACAGAGGGATAAAAGTTTGACAAGAAAGCTTAACAGATATGTACTCTTGGCAGAAAGCTCTCTGAAGGCAGAACAACGAAATAGAGATGTAAGCAAGTTTTGATATAGAAGAATATAAATTGAGGTTTGCTGAGCCAGTCTTACTGGACAACTAAGAAAGCAACTTTCAGTTGGAAACAGATTTTATTACTAAGAGCAAAGAATAAGCTGACCACAAACAAAAAGATTTTTACCAAGCAGAAAGATACCACAGGCAAACAAGACATGTCGATCTGGCAAGTAGAAAAACAGTTTAAGAATTTTCCACTGCAAGAAAACTGAAAACCAACTTAAACTGTAACATACTAACTCATGTGATTGGATAGTATTAACCATAATATGGTAGTGATGGTAGATTTGACAGGCTGTAGGTAATAGTAAAGGTATCAGTTGGTTGATTATGTATTGAAATGCACAGCCAAGAAAAATATATAATGCACTGTAACCAAAATTAAAGAGTCTTCAGGCTTGTCTGCAGCTGCAGCTGACAGCTGTATGGCATGGCTCTGTCACCCATGGCCCTGGACTGCTGTACCATCTAGGATACGATAAACTGCATTTTGAAGAGCTGCCTGAAGCCCTGAATCTCTTGTCTCAGGCTCTCACTCCAGCCCACCTGCACAAAGGGAGCCAGTGTATGGCTCCACATGGCGCGGAGGCAGTTTCTGGTGCGCTCTCACTTCCAGAGCCAGCCAAAGAGGGGCTGGGAGCGCGATGGCCGCCAAAGGGTTTGCAGTGGGGTCGCCCATCAGGGAGACCGCACTCGGTGCGGGGCTGCAGCTGAGTGGAGCCAGGCATGGCGGGGGCGCAGCAGAAGCCAGATCAGGCTGGAGTTGGGGCTGCAGCCCAGTGGAGCTCGGCTGGATGGGGAGCAGAGTGTAGCCATGGGACCAGAGCATTGAACCAAGGAGGAGAGGAATGGCAGGGACGAATCCAGTGATACAGAAGTCCCTGGATCATAGGTGGTTTTTTAATTTTCAGAAGAGAGGTAAAGTTTTTTCTCTCTTCCCTTTCC
Source organism: Serinus canaria (assembly GCF_022539315.1). Taxonomy (NCBI): domain Eukaryota; kingdom Metazoa; phylum Chordata; class Aves; order Passeriformes; family Fringillidae; genus Serinus; species Serinus canaria. The sequence continues at coordinate 306,909 of NC_066327.1, read as the reverse complement.
TTCTTTTCCCTCCTTTTCTTGTTTCCCCTTTTCCCCCCTCCTTTCCTTTTCCCTTCTTAGGAAGGTGGGGCTTGCTGGGAGGGCCTGTGGTTGCCTGTCAAGATGGGATTGGGAACAAGTAGGGAATCCCCTGAGGAGGAAGGAGGAAGTGAGGAGGTACCAACAGGGATACCCCCAGATAGCCCACTGGGAAGGAAACTAGCCCAGTGGAAATACGACCCCAATACCAGAGATAAGGACAAGCTCAGAATGATTCAGTACTGCATGGTAGAATGGACCAGAAGAGAAATTAGGAGCGATCATGTACACTGGCTGAGAAAGGGATCAGATGAAGGGTGAATGTGTTGGGCATTAAACATTCATGTAAGAGCTAAGAAACCATTCACTCAGGAAGAGAGTGATTATCTGCCTGCTTGGAGGGGGAGACCACCCTTGAAGGTGTGTTTAAGGTATCAGAAAATAAAGAATGGGACCTGTTAGAACACTTGCCCCCTTAGAACTTCCCCCTGCACCTCCAGTAGCCCCAGCTGCACCTCCCCTGCACCCTGATGGGCACAGCCAAAACACCAGAAACAGAGTGGTGCAATGAGCAGAAAGCAGATCGGGGGAGGGGAACCAAGCAGCGGGATTATATCCCCTGAGGGAAGTGCCACTGGGTGGGGTGCAGGGAGGAATTGGATTTGTAACCATACCTCTCAGTTCCTCTGATGTGAGAATGTTCAAGAAAGAATTAAAAAGATTACTAAAGGACCCCACCGGATTAGTGAATTCTGGGGCCCAATATTTATAAATGGGAAGAGATGCAAACAATAATGACCATTTTATTCACACTTGAGGAAAGACAGATGATCTGGGCGGCTGGGATACGGATATGGGAAAGGGAGCATGTGAGAGGACCTCCTGGGGATCTGAAAAAGCCCACAGTGTGCCCCAACTGGGACCACAACAACACTGGGGGAAGGCAAGACATGGGGGAGAAGAGAACATTAATTATAAGACGTATCAAAGAGGCAGCTCCATGAAATCAAAATGCTCATAAAGCTTTTGACAAGCAGCCAAAGAGGGAAGAAACCCCAACAGAGTGGCTAGAAAGACAATATTAGGAAATATTCAGGGGTAGACCCTGATACAGTGGCTGGACAGATCTTACTAAAGAAAAATTTTGCCACTTACACTTGGCCAGATATACGGAGAAAGTTAGAAAAGTTTCATGACTGGAAATAAATCTTTTAAGAGAGGCACAGAAGGTGAATGGAAAGAAGGACAAAGAGAAGGCCAAGGCAGGAAACCAGCATGCAAAAAACAACCCATGTAAGGGAGGGGGACCCCAAATGTGAAAAGATGGATGGAGGGGGGATGCAGCTGCTTGGGAGTGGGCACAAAAAGAACAGTTTTGGAAATGGGGAACCTAGGACCAGTTTGTTTTTATTGTAAAGAGAATGGGCATTTCAGAAAGAATTGCCCCCAGTGGGAAAAGGACCTGAGGGTCTATGAGACTGAGCAAAAAGGAGAAGCAGAAGATTAGAGTTTCAGGGTCTCTTCCTCCTGAGGATGGAATACCATCAGGAGCCCTTGATAACTTTAAAAATAGGTCCACAGGAGGAAAAATTTGAACTTTTAGTAGACATGGCAGCTGAAAGAACTTGTGTTTGTAGAATTTCAAAGGGGTGCTGAAAGGGCCAAGATACTGTACAAGTAGTAGGTGCTAAAGGGGAAGGGTTCAAAGCCTCAGATATAAAGCAAGTAAAGTTTGAAGGGACAAATAAAATAGGGGTTGGGGATGTCTTATTAGTTCCAGAAGCAGAGTGCAATTTATTAGGATGGGATTTACAGGTGCAGTTGGACATTGGAATACTCCCAGAGGAAGGGAAAATGGTATTTAAGCTTCTCCAATTAAGAAGATTTAAAAATAATTATAAAATGGTATGAGTAAAACCAAAAAATCTTATGAAACCTACAGTAATAAAAATAGTTAATGAGAACCATCCAGTTCAGGTGCAACAATACCCACTCTCCCTGGAAGGGAGACAAGGACTATGGACAGTGATCCAGGACCTACTCAAGAAGAGGACCTTAGAAGCATCTATGTCCCTCCATAATACACCCATATTACCAGTAAAGAAGTCAGATGGGACTTACAGGCTTGTCCAAGATTTGAGAGCAGTGAATAAAAGAACTGTGAATTGGTACCCAGTAGTGCCTAACCCCTATACACTACTGAGTAATATCCCCCCATCACATCAGTGGTTTAGCATGATAGATCTAAAAGATGCTTTTTGGGCATGCCCACTAGCAGAAAAAGGTAGAGATATATTTGCCTTTGAATGGGAGGACCCTGATTCAGGGAGAAAGCAGCAGCTTTGGTGGACTAGGTTATCCCAAGGGTTTTCTGAATCCCAACCTATCCGGTCAAGCACTAGGAGAAGTACTACAACTCTTTCTCCATCAAACCTGAGATAAAACTTACCAATATGTATATGATTTGCTCCTCTCAGGACAGGAAGAAAAAGAAGTTCAGGAATCCACCATAGCATTGTTAAATTTTCTGGGAGACCAAGGATATTGGGTATCAAAAGGGAAACTCCAATTTGTAGAGAGGGAACTAAAATACCTAGGACATGTGATTTGTCAAGGGACCTGGCAACTGAACTCTGAGAGAATTACAGGGATAGTCTCACTTCCATGGCCTAAAACTAAGAGGGAAGTTAGAAGTTACAATGGTGGAAGTTTTTACTAGTGATAGTAGATCACTTGACTCATTGGATAGACGCAGTACCCACTGTTAAAACCAATAGCAGTGTTGTGTGTAAAACACTTCTAGAATTAATCATCCCCCCAATCTGGGATGGCAAACAGGATTGATTCAGACCAAGGAACTAATTTCACATCTAAGATACTACAGCAAGTTGTTCAAGCCCTGGGAGTAAAATGGGAGTTACACACTCCATGGCATCCAGAGAGTTCTGGTTGTGTTGAGAGGATGAATCAAACTCTTAAAAGAACTCTGGTTAAGCTGATGATTGAAATCCAGATGTGATGGATAAAATGCCTCCCTTTAGCTCTGTTAAGAATTAGTACCCAACCCCGATCTGATCTGGGGGTCTCACCCCAGATGATGTTTGGGTTACCCTCTTTGACTTTGCCCCAGAAGGTTGCCACCTATGAAGAAGGGGAAGCCAATGCCATGAAATATGTTATGTCTATAGAACAAACCTTAGAAGGGCTAAGACTTAAAGGGGCAATTCCTCAAACTACCACCCTGGATTTCAGAATCCATAATATTAATCCCAGAGATTGGGTGATGATTAAGTCATGGAGAGATCAGCCTCTAACTCCTCAGTGGGAAGGTCCCTTTCAGGTTCTGCTCACCACCGAATCGGCCATGCAAACTGCAGAGCGGGGATGGACTCGTGGCAACAGAGTCAAAGGTCCAGTGGAAGAATGCAAAGAATGGACTACAACATCCAGGCCAGGTAAACTGAGATTGACTCTCAAGGAGAGACGAAAAGACAACCAGAGAAACAACAAGACACTCAAAACGTAGAGTCAAACTTCCACCAACCAGCTCAAGAACTGTCCATCTGTTTTAATGGGAGAGAATTGCAAACATCTGTTGAGCGGAAGTACACAAGGGACCCTAAGAGGTAATGGGGCAGCTTCCTTAAGAACCACAAGTAAAGTAAGACAAGGAATGGAGGGTGAGACCAGGTTGGCCTCTTTGTTGGCTACCAAGAAGATTCCATAGCCCTGGTGCAGGTAGCAACCCCGTAGACATGGTAAGGTAGGGACAAAAAGGCCATACTGGACCTCTATTATTCCTCAATTTTAATGCAAAAGGGACTAGAGGGCAAGAGTGAGTTGGTCTCAGTACTCACCACTAAGATACACCTACTATGGGTAGCAAACCCATAGGCAAGGTAGATAGGAGTCAAAGCCAGACCTCTGTAATGTCCTCTTGTCCATTCCAAATAAGTGTGTCCAGGGAAAATCTGAGATTTTTTCTCTGGTTCCCACTGTCCTTGCCCACAGATGCTGGCATGACTCATTCAGGAGGAAAAAAAAAAAATGAGTTAGCTGTTTGAGGCAAATGACTTCTAAAAAAAAAGGAAAAGGGGGGGTTTGTGATAGATGAGGAATGTAATGGTTGACTCACATAATTAAAGGACAAATACTATGAAAATGTTAAGAGAAGTTTTGTAGATGTGTAGTTATGTTTCACCCCCTTGCGTTGTTATCGCGGCACGGCCTGGGTAGTCGGGACATTTGGGAGGGTTGGCTCATTACTATGGCAACGCCTGACCTCCAAGCAAGATGTAAGAAAGTGATCTCCACCAATGGACAGCAAAGAAGGAGTCGATGGACAGAACTTTGGGAGGGGCTAAAGAGTTAAAAGGCAGAACATCCACTGTGTGGATGAGTATATGGTGATAGAATCCTTTGGTCCTGGCACACTGTATTATTTTCTCTATTCAGTTGTATTTTTTGATAAGGTTTTAATAAACCTTCTAAATTTTTTGAAAGTGAGTATAATTTCAAAGTGAGCATATTTTCAGAATGTTTTAAACACTTGCTACTACATTCTGCTGCAAAGCAGCTTTCCTTTTTAGAGGAGCTTTCCTTTATATTGAGGAAAAGACCACCACGGCAAAGTAGCTATCTCCATCTCCAGCATGCTGGGTTCTCTTTCTTAACCTTACTACTGTAGAGAGGGTCATAGAAGTTCCTGGTTTGATGTTAAATTCCCATTAGTGTGTGCCCTTTTATATCCGACTTCAGCTGGCAGGTCTACCAAAAGATCAGAAGTAGCTAGTAAAACCTGAAATTTTCCCCATGCAACACTGCAACATTAATCTTCTGTTCCCCACATAAATATGGAACAATCTCTCTTGAAATTGTATCATGGTACTTCGACATTCATGTCTTACTGCCCAGGGTAGCAGCTGCAGCAGCCTGCTCTGGAAGGAAACCTGTTATTTATTTACTCTTCTTCAACCCCAACGTGGAACAGCAGTTACATTTAGCGTTAGCTACATTTAACAGTAACAAGTCAGACACGACTAGACCTTGCGCTCTGTTTCCAGGCCTTGAAATGCTCCTCCCAAGCTTTATCTCTCAATACAGAGCCAGAGCCAAGAGAAATATGGATTTGTTTTGTAAAAGTATCTATAACTCACATCTCATCAAATGCGGCAATGCCTTGGTAATATAAGGGGTGAAAGCTACTGATGTCAGCACCATGTAGCATAGCGTCCAATACTGTCTATGGATGCCCTGGTCTGGTGGCAGGTTGCAGGCCACAGCTGCTGGGATGTGATTCTGATGCTGTATGCAAAACCAGAACCAAACAAAAGAGTTGTACAAATCTGCCTGCAGCATCAAACCAGCTCTGACAATTTTTGATGTGTCTCAAATCTAAAGCAAGAAGATATTTGATGGTTTGATTTTTTTTTTTTTAATAGGAAATAACATCTCAAAAATTTTAACATACCTTTACAAACTGTGATATTATCTGTCCAAGATGAATTTAACAGGCAGCTGAAGCATAAGGGAGAATCAAATTGGTTGTTTTCCTGGCAATCAAAACAATACTGAGAACAGATTCCCTGACAGGTCATCAGGGGAGAGCAAGGGTTCTCAGTTTGAGGAAAAGGATAGTACCAGGGCTGCAGAACATGGCTAGGAGGGGATGAAACTCATATGTGTCCAACTTTATAGCTATGCACACATACACACACAGAACACCCCTTTGGGAAATTACTGTTTTAAAGGAGTGACATGTTAGAACACTCACACCTCTGACAATGGAAACTGCTGCTGCTCATGGCACAAGTTCTCTGTGGGAGCTACCAGCCTGATTCTGGGTAGTACCTGGGAACCTTACATAGTCCAGTTCCTCATTGTTCCAGGACTGAAAAGACAAAGGAGGGAAACAACTCTTGTACATGGAAAGCACAGAACCTTCCAGCAGTTTCTGCTTGTTTTTAAGACTACATATTTTCAGCAATCTCCTTAAGAGTTTTATTCTAATTTAACCAAACACAACTCTTTGAATCCATGACAATGGCACTGAAAACATCCCACTTGAAAAATAGGTGATTGAGACACTAATTAAGTGCCCTCTTGAGCGGCAGCCTAATTTATAGAGAACAAGAATCCATCAAGAATGGCTTAGCTTTCACAAAAACCTTCAAGACCTCAAGAGTAGTTTCAAATTTACAGAGCAATTTGGGAAAATGTTATTTGCAGGATTTGATTGCCTCAGCAAGACACCACAGAATCAACACTAAACTACCCAAGGGCTCAGAGGCCCATAATGAACTCAGGTTCAGTATGTCTGGTTGGTGCTATATCTTCTTGCATTGCTGACCAGTATGGGCCAGGTCTGTGTAGTTCAAAGAACAGAATAACAATGATTTTTTAAAAGATCTGTCCTCACAAGATTATTTACCAATTTACAGATTTTCTCAGAAGCAGCACATTGACAGTGATTTTCCAATCCCCCAGATCTTCAGATGTTGATATGTGAGAATCTTTGTGATTTATCTTAAAGCTGAAGGTTTTTTTATGTGTGGTGTAATGAAACAAGCTATACATTAACAGCAAGTGCCCTGGAGTTAAAATAACATCATGATAACTCTAATGTGATGCTGATGTCTTAAGGTAAAATAAACCCAGTAGGGAAATACATATAAAAGCAATTTCACTTACTTGTATAAAAAGGAAGGATTTTAATGGGACATTTTGTAGGCAGCAAAAATTTCATGAAGAAAAATCTTTGTTTCCTCTAAATGCCACAAAACTTGTTCCCACTACCCAACTGCTTTGACCAAATCTGGCATTTTTTTTTTTAATTACTATCCTCACTTTATTTTAACATCTCACTAAACAAATGTAAATTCAAGTCAGCAA
>NC_066326.1:20949290-20969381 GCF_022539315.1 Serinus canaria | reverse complement strand
AGAGTGCCAAGTACCTCCTGCAATCTGACACCATAAACCAGGGTTAGTGAGCTTTGTTTCCAGAGAAAGGGGCGCCATTGATGATCCCGGGCTTGTGGCTCAGAGAAGCCTTCTGGCTCCTAAAATTTCGCATTGCGCAGGATGCCTCCCAGGACCAAGCTGGCACCAGTGCCAACTTGGGCTGGTTTGAGAGTGCCAAGTACCTCCTGAAAACTGACACCTTGAACCAGGGTTGGTGCGTCTTGTTTCTCCAGGAAAACGGGCGTTGTTGGTGTTCCAGGGCCTGGTACTCAGAGCAGCCTTCTGGCTCAAAAATTTCTGCATTGCGCAGGATGCCTCCCAGGACCAAGCTGGCACCAGTGCCAAGTCAGGCTGGTTTGAGAGTGCCAAGTACCTCCAAGTACCTCCTGAAAACTGACTCCAAGAACCAGGGTTGGTGAGTCTTGCTTCCAGGAAAAAGGTGCAGCGTTGCGTTGTCCAGGGCTTGCGGCTCAGAGCAGCCTTCTGGCTCCTAAAATTCCGCATTGTGCAGGATGCCTCCCAGGACCAAGCTGGCACCAGTGCCAACTCATTCTGGTTTGAGAGTGCCAAGTACCTCCTGCAAACTGACTCCTACAACTAGAGTTGGTGAGTCTTGTTTCTTCAGGAAAACGGAGCGGTGTTTGTGTTCCAGGGCCTGTGGCTCGGAGCAGCCTTCTGGCTCAAAAAATTCCGCATTGCGCAGGATGCCTCCCAGACGCAAGCTGGAACCAGTGCCCACTTGGCTGGTTTGAGAGTGCAAGTACCTCGTGCAATCTGAAACCTAGAACCAGGTTTGGTGAGCTATGTTTCCAGGGAAAAGGGGCAGCGTTGGTTGTTCAGGGCCTGTGGCTCGGAGCAGCCTACTCTCTCCTAAAATTCCGCATTGCGCAGGATGCCTCCCAGGACCCAAGCTGGCAGCAGTGCCAGCTCTGGCTGGATTGAGAGTGCCAAGTACCTCCTACAAACTGACTCCTAGAAGTAGAGTTGGTGAGTTTTACAAACCTGGGAAATGGGGCAAAGTTTTTGTTCCAGGGCTTGTAGCTCAGAGCACCTTATGGCTCCTAAAAATTCCACATTGCGCCGGATGCCTCCAAGGACCAAGCTGGAACCAGTGCCAGCTTGGGCTGGTTTGAGAGTGCCAAGTACCTCCTGCAAACTGACTCCTAGAACCAGGGTTAGGTGAGCTTTGTTTCCAGGGAAAGGGGCAGCATTGGTGATCCGGGGACTGTGTCTGAGAGCAGACTTCTGGCTCCCAAAATTCTGCATTGTGCAGGATGCCTTCCAGGACCAATCGGGCACCAGTGAACTTGGGCTGGTTTGAGAGTGCCAAGTACCTCCTGCAATCTGACACCATAAACCAGGGTTAGTGAGCTTTGTTTCCAGAGAAAGGGGCGCCATTGATGATCCCGGGCTTGTGGCTCAGAGAAGCCTTCTGGCTCCTAAAATTTCGCATTTTGCAGGATGCCTTCCAAGACAAAGCTGGTACCAGTGGAAACTTGGGCAGGTTTGAGAGTGCCAACTACCTCCTGCAAACTGGCACCTAGAACCAGAGTTGGTGAGTCTTGCTTTCAGGAAAAAGGTGCAGCGTTGTGTTGGTGTTCCAGGGCTTCTGGCTCAGAGCAACCTTCTGGCTCCTAAAATTCCACATTGCGCCGGATGCCTCCAAGGACCAAGCTGGAACCAGTGCCAGCTTGGGCTGGTTTGAGAGTGCCAAGTACCTCCTGCAATCTGACTCCTAGAACCAGGGTTAGTGAGCTTTGTTTCCAGGGAAAGGGGCAGCATTGGTGATCCGGGGACTGTGTCTGAGAGCAGACTTCTGGCTCCCAAAATTCTGCCTTGTGCAGGATGCCTTCCAGGACCAATCTGGCACCAGTGGAAACTTGGGCTGGTTTGAGAGTGCCAAGTACCTCCTGCAATCTGACACCATAAACCAGGGTTAGTGAGCTTTGTTTCCAGAGAAAGGGGCGCCATTGATGATCCCGGGCTTGTGGCTCAGAGAAGCCTTCTGGCTCCTAAAATTTCGCATTTTGCAGGATGCCTTCCAAGACAAAGCTGGTACCAGTGGAAACTTGGGCAGGTTTGAGAGTGCCAACTACCTCCTGCAAACTGGCACCTAGAACCAGAGTTGGTGAGTCTTGCTTTCAGGAAAAAGGTGCAGCGTTGTGTTGGTGTTCCAGGGCATGTGGCTCAGAGCAGCCTTCTGGCTCCCAAAATTCCGCATTGCGCAGGATGCCTCCCAGGACCAAGCTGGCACCAGTGCCAACTTGGGCTGGTTTGAGAGTGCCAAGTACCTCCTGCAAACTGACACCTAGAACCAGGGTTGGTGCGTCTTGTTTCTCCAGGAAAACGGGCGTTGTTGGTGTTCCAGGGCCTGGTACTCGGAGCAGCCTTCTGGCTCCTAAAATTCTGCATTGCGCCGGATGCCTCCGAGGAACAAGCTGGCACCAGTGCCAAGTCACGCTGGTTTGAGAGTGCCAAGTACCTCCTGAAAACTGACTCCAAGAACCAGGGTTGGTGAGTCTTGCTTCCAGGAAAAAGGTGCAGCGTTGCGTTGGTGTTCCAGGGCTTCTGGCTCAGAGCAGCCTTCTGGCTCCTAAAATTCCGCATTGCGCAGGATGCCTCCCAGACGCAAGCTGGCACCAGTGCAAACTTGGGCTGGTTTGAGAGTGCCAAGTACCTGCTGCAAACTGACCCCTAGAACCAGAGTTGGTGAGTCTTGTTTCTTCAGGAAAATGGACGGTGTTGGTGTTCCAGGGCCTGTGGCTCGGAGCAGCCTTCTGGCTCATAAAAATTCCGCATTGCGCAGGATGCCTCCCAGACGCAAGCTGGAACCAGTGCCCACTTGGGCTGGTTAGAGAGTGCAAAGTACCTCGTGCAATCTGAAACCTAGAACCTGGTTTGGTGAGCTATGTTTCCAGGGAAAAGGGGCAGCGTTGGTTGTTTCAGGGCCTGTGGCTCGGAGCAGCCTACTCTCTCCTAAAATTCCGCATTGCGCAGGATGCCTCCCAGACCCAAGCTGGCAGCAGTGCCAGCTCTGGCTGGATTGAGAGTGCCAAGTACCTCCTACAAACTGACTCCTAGAAGTAGAGTTGGTGAGTTTTACAAACCTGGGAAATGGGGCAAAGTTTTTGTTCCAGGGCTTGTAGCTCAGAGCAACCTTCTGGCTCCTAAAATTCCACATTGCGCCGGATGCCTCCAAGGACCAAGCTGGAACCAGTGCCAGCTTGGGCTGGTTTGAGAGTGCCAAGTACCTCCTGCAATCTGACTCCTAGAACCAGGGTTAGTGAGCTTTGTTTCCAGGGAAAGGGGCAGCATTGGTGATCCGGGGACTGTGTCTGAGAGCAGACTTCTGGCTCCCAAAATTCTGCCTTGTGCAGGATGCCTCCAGGACCAATCTGGCACCAGTGGAAACTTGGGCTAGTTGAGAGTGCCAAGTACCTCCTGCAATCTGACAACATAACCAGGGTTAGTGAGCTTTGTTTCCAGGGAAAGGGGCGCCATTGATGATCCCGGGCCTTGTGCTCAGAGAAGCCTTCTGGCTCCTAAAATTTCCGCATTTTGCAGGATGCCTTCCAAGACAAAGCTGGTACCAGTGGAAACTTGGGCTGGTTTGAGAGTGCCAAGTACCTCCTGCAAACTGACACCTAGAACCAGGTTGGTTGCGTCTTGTTTTCCAGGAAAACGGGCAGTTGTTGGTGTTCCAGGGCCTGGTGACTCGGAGCAGCCTTCTGGCTCCTAAAATTCTGCATTGCGCAGGAAGCCTCCCAGGACCAAGCTGGCACCAGTGCCAAGTCAGGAATGTTTGAGAGTTCCAAGTACCTCCTGAAAACTGACTCCAAGAACCAGGGTTGGTGAGTCTTGTTTCCAGGAAAAAGGTGCAGCGTTGTGTTGGTGTTCCAGGGCTTCTGGCTCAGAGCAGCCTTCTGGCTCCCAAAATTCCGCATTGCGCAGGATGCCTCCCAGGACCAAGCTGGCACCAGTGCAAACTTGGGCTGGTTTGAGAGTGCCAAGTACCTGCTGCAAACTGACCCCTAGAACCAGAGTTGGTGAGTCTTGTTTCTTCAGGAAAACGGACGGTGTTGGTGTTCCAGGGCCTGTGGCTCGGAGCAGCCTTCTGGCTCAAAAAATTCCGCATTGCGCAGGATGCCTCCCAGACGCAAGCTGGAACCAGTGCCCACTTGGGCTGGTTAGAGAGTGCAAAGTACCTCGTGCAATCTGAAACCTAGAACCTGGTTTGGTGAGCTATGTTTCCAGGGAAAAGGGGCAGCGTTGGTTGTTTCAGGGCCTGTGGCTCGGAGCAGCCTACTCTCTCCTAAAATTCCGCATTGCGCAGGATGCCTCCCAGACCCAAGCTGGCAGCAGTGCCAGCTCTGGCTGGATTGAGAGTGCCAAGTACCTCCTACAAACTGACTCCTAGAAGTAGAGTTGGTGAGTTTTACAAACCTGGGAAATGGGGCAAAGTTTTTGTTCCAGGGCTTGTAGCTCAGAGCAACCTTCTGGCTCCTAAAATTCCACATTGCGCCGGATGCCTCCAAGGACCAAGCTGGAACCAGTGCCAGCTTGGGCTGGTTTGAGAGTGCCAAGTACCTCCTGCAATCTGACTCCTAGAACCAGGGTTAGTGAGCTTTGTTTCCAGGGAAAGGGGCAGCATTGGTGATCCGGGGACCTGTGTCTGAGAGCAGACTTCTGGCTCCCAAAATTCGCCTTGTGGCAGGATGCATTCCAGGACCCAATCGGGCACCAGTGGAAACTTGGGCTGGTTTGAGAGTGCCAAGTACTCCTGCAATCTGACACCATAAACCAGGGTTAGTGAGATTGTTTCCAGAGAGAAGGGGGCGCCATTGATGATCCGGGCTGTGGCTCAGGAGAAGCCTTCTGGCTCCCTAAAATTTCGCATTTTGCAGGATGCCTTCCAAGACAAAGCTGGTACAGTGGAAACTGGGCAGGTTTGATGAGTGGCCAACTACCTCCTGCAAAATGGCACCATAGAACGCAGAGTGGTGAGTCAGTATGCTTTCAGGAAAAAGGTGACAGCGTTGTGTTGGTTGATCGAGGGCTTCTGCGCTCAGAGCAACCTTCTGGCTCCTAAAATTCCACATTGCGTACGGATGCCTCCACGGACCATACATGGAACCAGTGCCAGCTTGGGCTTTTGATGTTTGGAGGCCAAGTACCTCCTGCAATCTGACTCCTAGAACCAGGGTTAGTGAGCTTGTTTCCAGGGAAAGGGGCAGCATTGGTGATCCGGGGACTGTGTCTGAGAGCACGACGTCTGGCTCCCAAAATTCTGCCTTGTGCAGGATGGCCTTCCAGGACCAATCTGGCACCAGTGGAAAACTTGGGCTGGTTTGAGAGTGCAAGTACCTCCTGCATACTGACACCATAAACCAGGGTTAGTGAGCTTTGTTTCCAGAGAAGGGGCGCCATTGATGATCCCGGGCTGTGGGCTCAGAAGCCTTCTGGCTCCTAAATTCGCATTTTGGCAGGATGCCTTCCAAGCAAAGCTGGTACCAGTGGAAACTTGGGCAGGGTTTGAGAGTGCCAACTACCTTCCTGCAAACTGGACCTAGAACCAGAGTTGGGTGGAGTGCTTGCTTTCAGGACAAAAGGTTTGCAGCGTTTGTGTTGGTGTTCCAGGGCTTCTGGCTCAGAGCAGCCTTCTGGCTCCCAAACATTCCGCATTGCGCGAGTGATGCCTCCCAGGACCAAGCTGGCCACCAGTGCCAACTTGGGCTGGTTTGAGGTAGGGCCAAGTAGCACTCCTGCAAACTGACCCTAGAGACCAGGAGTTGGTGCGTCTTGTTCTCTCGACAGGGAATAACGTGCAGGGCTTGTGGGGTCCAGGGCTAGGTACTCGGCAGCCCTTCTTGGCTCCTAAAATTCCGCATTGCGCAGGATGCCTCCCAGGACCAAGATGGCACCAGTGCCAAGTCACGCTGGTTTGAGAGTGCCAAGTACCTCCTGAAAACTGACTCCAAGAACCAGGGTTGGTGAGTCTTGCTTCCAGGAAAAAGGTGGCAAGCGTTGTTGGTGGTTTGTTCCAGGGCCTTTGGCTCAGAGCAGCCTTCTGGCTCCTAAAATTCCGCATTGCGCAGGATGCCTCCCAGACGCAAGCTGGCACCAGTGCAAACTTGGGCTGGTTTGAGAGTGCCAAGTACCGATCCTGCAAACTGACACCTAGAACCAGAGTTGGTGAGTCTTGTTTCTTCAGGAAAACGGACGGTGTTGGTGTTCCAGGGCCTGTGGCTCGGAGCAGCCTTCTGGCTCAAAAAATTCCGCATTGCCGCAGGATGCCTCCAAGGACACAAGCTGGAACCAGTGGCCCATTGGGCTGGTTAGAGAGTGCAAGTACCTCGTGCAATCTGACACACCTAGAACCTGGTTTGGTGAGCTATGTTTCCAGGGAAAAGGGGCAGCGTTGGTTGTTTCAGGGCCTGTGGCTCGGAGCAGCCTACTCTCTCCTAAAATTCCGCATTGCGCAGGATGCCTCCCAGACCCAAGCTGGCAGCAGTGCCAGCTCTGGCTGGATTGAGAGTGCCAAGTACCTCCTACAAACTGACTCCTAGAAGTAGAGTTGGTGAGTTGTTACAAACCTGGGAAAGGGGCAAAGTTTTTGTTCCAGGGCTTGTAGCTCAGAGCAACCTTCTGGCTCCTAAAATTCCACATTGCGCCGGATGCCTCCAAGGACCAAGCTGGAACCAGTGCCAGCTTGGGCTGGTTTGAGAGTGCCAAGTACCTCCTGCAATCTGACTCCTAGAACCAGGGTTAGTGAGCTTTGTTTCCAGGGAAAGGGGCAGCATTGGTGATCCGGGGACTGTGTCTGAGAGCAGACCTTCTGGCTCCAAAATTCCGCTTGTGCAGGATGCCTTCCCAGGACCAAGCTGGCACCAGTGGAAACTTGGGCTGGTTTGAGAGTGCCAAGTACCTCCTGCAAACTGACACCATAAACCAGGGTTAGTGAGCTTGTTTCCAGGAGAAAGGGGCGGCATTGATGATCCGGGGCTGGGGCTCAGAGAAGCCTTCTGGCTCCTAAATTCCGCATTTCGCAGGATGCCTTCCAAGACAAAGCTGGACCAGTGGAAACTTGGGCTGGTTGAGAGTGCCAAGTACCTCCTGCAAACTGACACCTAGAACCAGGGTTGGTGAGTCTTGTTTCTCCAGGGAAAAGGGGCGTTTGTTGGTGTTCCAGGGCCTGGTGACTCGGAGCAGCCTTCTGGCTCCTAAAATTCTGCATTGCGCAGGATGCCTCCCAGGACCAAGATGGCACCAGTGCCAAGTCACGCTGGTTTGAGAGTGCCAAGTACCTCCTGAAAACTGACTCCAAGAACCAGGGTTGGTGAGTCTTGCTTCCAGGAAAAAGGTGCAGCGTTGCGTTGGTGTTCCAGGGCTTCTGGCTCAGAGCAGCCTTCTGGCTTCTAAAATTCCGCATTGCGCAGGATGCCTCCCAGACGCAAGCTGGCACCAGTGCAAACTTGGGCTGGTTTGAGAGTGCCAAGTACCTGCTGCAAACTGACCCCTAGAACCAGAGTTGGTGAGTCTTGTTTCTTCAGGAAAACGGACGGTGTTGGTGTTCCAGGGCCTGTGGCTCGGAGCAGCCTTCTGGCTCAAAAATTCCGCATTGCGCAGGATGCCTCCCAGACGCAAGCTGGAACCAGTGCCCACTTGGGCTGGTTAGAGAGTGCAAAGTACCTCGTGCAATCTGAAACCTAGAACCTGGTTTGGTGAGCTATGTTTCCAGGGAAAAGGGGCAGCGTTGGTTGTTTCAGGGCCTGTGGCTCGGAGCAGCCTACTCTCTCCTAAAATTCCGCATTGCGCAGGATGCCTCCCAGACCAAGCTGGCAGCAGTGCCAGCTCTGGCTGGATTGAGAGTGCCAAGTACCTCCTACAAACTGACTCCTAGAAGTAGAGTTGGTGAGTTTTACAAACCTGGGAAATGGGGCAAAGTTTTTGTTCCAGGGCTTGTAGCTCAGAGCAACCTTCTGGCTCCTAAAATTCCACATTGCGCCGGATGCCTCCAAGGACCAAGCTGGAACCAGTGCCAGCTTGGGCTGGTTTGAGAGTGCCAAGTACCTCCTGCAATCTGACTCCTAGAACCAGGGTTAGTGAGCTTTGTTTCCAGGGAAAGGGGCAGCATTGGTGATCCGGGGACTGTGTCTGAGAGCAGACTTCTGGCTCCCAAAATTCTGCCTTGTGCAGGATGCCTTCCAGGACCAATCTGGCACCAGTGGAAACTTGGGCTGGTTTGAGAGTGCCAAGTACCTCCTGCAATCTGACACCATAAACCAGGGTTAGTGAGCTTTGTTTCCAGAGAAAGGGGCGCCATTGATGATCCCGGGCTTGTGCTCAGAGAAGCCTTCTGGCTCCTAAAATTCGCATTTTGCAGGATGCCTTCCAAGACAAAGCTGGTGAGTACCGTGGAAACTTGGGCAGTTTGGGAGGTGCCAAATACCTCCTACAAACTGACTCCTAGAAGTAGAGTTGGTGAGTCTTGCTTTCAGGAAAAAGGTGCAGCGTTGTGTTGGTGATCCAGGGCTTGTAGCTCAGAGCAACCTTCTGGCTCCTAAAA
Organism: Serinus canaria; assembly: GCF_022539315.1. Taxonomy (NCBI): domain Eukaryota; kingdom Metazoa; phylum Chordata; class Aves; order Passeriformes; family Fringillidae; genus Serinus; species Serinus canaria. The sequence goes on along the minus strand of NC_066326.1, from coordinate 20,960,794 downwards.
TTCCACATTGCGCCGGATGCCTCCAAGGACCAAGCTGGAACCAGTGCCAGCTTGGGCTGGTTTGAGAGTGCCAAGTACCTCCTGCAATCTGACTCCTAGAACCAGGGTTAGTGAGCTTTGTTTCCAGGGAAGGGGACAGCATTGGTGATCACGGGGACGTGTCTGAGAGCAGAACTTCTGGCTCCCAAAATCTGCCTTGTGCAGGATGCCTTCCAGGACCAATCTGGCACCAGTGGCAAACTTGGGCTGGTTTGAGATGCAAGCCAGCCTCCGTGACATGTACCTCCTGACTACCACCAAACCAACCAGGTTAGTGAGAGCTTTGTTTCCAGAGAAAGGGGCGCCATTGATGATCCCGGGCTTGTGGCTCAGAGAAGCCTTCTGGCTCCTAAAATTTCGCATTTTGCAGGATGCCTTCCAAGACAAAGCTTTGGTACCAGTGGAGGAAACTTGGGAGGTTTGAGAGTGCCAACACTACCTACCTGCAAACTGGCACCTAGAACCAGAGTGGTGAGTCTTGCTTTCAGAAAAAAGGTGCAGCGTTGTGTTGGTGTTCCAGGGGCATGTGGCTCAGAGCAGCCTTCTGGCTCCCAAAATCCGCATTGCGCGGATGCCTCCCAGGACCAAGCTGGCAACCAGTGCCAAACTTGGGCTGGTTTGAGAGTGCCAAGTACCTCCTGCAAACTGACACCTAGAAACCAGGGTTGGTGCGTCTTGTTTCTCCAGGAAAACGGGCGTTGTTGGTGTTCCAGGGCCTGGTACTGGAGCAGCCTTCTGGCTCCTAAAATTCTGCATTGCGCCGGATGCCTCCCAGGACCAAGATGGCACCAGGGCCAAGTCACGCTGGTTTGAGAGTGCCAAGTACCTCTGAAAACTGACTCCAAGAACCAGGGTTGGTGAGTCTTGCTTCCAGGAAAAAGGTGCAGCGTTGCGTTGGTGTTCCAGGGCTTCTTTGGCTCAGAGCAGCCTTTGGCTCCTAAAATTCCGCATTTGCGCAGGATGCCTCCCAGGACGCAAGCTGGCACCAGTGCCAACTTGGGCTGGTTTGAGAGTGCCAAGTACCTGCTGCAACTGACCCTAGAACCAGAGTTGGTGAGTCTTGTTCTTCAGGAAAACGGACGGTGTGTTGTGTTCCAGGGCTGTGGCTCGGAGCAGCCTTCTGGCTCAAAAAATTCCGCATTGCGCAGGATGCCTCCCAGACGCAAGCTGGAACCAGTGCCCACTTGGGCTGGTTAGAGAGTGCAAAGTACCTCGTGCAATCTGAAACCTAGAACCTGGTTTGGTGAGCTATGTTTCCAGGGAAAAGGCGGCAGCGTTGGTTGTTTCAGGGCCTGTGGCTCGGAGCAGCCTACTCTCTCCTAAAATTCCGCATTGCGCAGGATGCCTCCCAGACCCAAGCTGGCAGCAGTGCCAGCTCTGGCTGGATTGAGAGTGCCAAGTACCTCCTACAAACTGACTCCTAGAAGTAGAGTTGGTGAGTTTTACAAACATGGGAAATGGGGCAAAGTTTTTGTTCCAGGGCTTGTAGCTCAGAGCAACCTTCTGGCTCCTAAAATTCCACATTGCGCCGGATGCCTCCAAGGACCAAGCTGGAACCAGTGCCAGCTTGGGCTGGTTTGAGAGTGCCAAGTACCTCCTGCAATCTGACTCCTAGAACCAGGGTTAGTGAGCTTTGTTTCCAGGGAAAGGGGCAGCATTGGTGATCCGGGGACTGTGTCTGAGAGCAGACTTCTGGCTCCCAAAATTCTGCCTTGTGCAGGATGCCTCCAGGACCAACTGGCACCAGTGGAAACTTGGGCTGGTTTGAGAGTGCCAAGTACCTCCTGCAATCTGACACCATAAACCAGGGTTAGTGAGCTTTGTTTCCAGAGAAAGGGGCGCCATTGATGATCCCGGGCTTGTGGCTCAGAGAAGCCTTCTGGCTCCTAAAATTTCGCATTTTGCAGGATGCCTTCCAAGACAAAGCTGGTACCAGTGGAAACTTGGGCATGGTTTGAGAGTGCCAACTACCTCCTGCAAACTGGCACCTAGAACCAGAGTTGGTGAGTCTTGCTTCTCAGGAAAAAGGGGCAGAGTTGTGTGGGTTCCAGGGCTTCTGGCTCAGAGCAGCCTTCTGGCTCCTAAAATTCCGCATTGCGCGGATGCCTCCCAGACCAAGCTGGCACCAGTGCCAACTTGGGCTGGTTTGAGAGTGCCAAGTACCTGCTGCAAACTGACCCCTAGAACCAGGTTGGTGAGTCTTGTTTCCAGGGAAAACGGGCGGTTGGTGTTCCAGGGCCTGTGGCTCGGAGCAGCCTTCTGGCTCCAAAAATTCCGCATTGCGCAGGATGCCTCCCAGGACGCAAGCTGGCAACCAGTGCCAACTTGGGCTGGTTAGAGAGTGCCAAGTACCTCGTGCAATCTGAAACCTAGAACCAGGGTTGGTGAGCTATGTTTCCAGGGAAAAGGGGCAAGCGTTGGTTGTTTCAGGGCCTGTGGCTCGGAGCAGCCTACTCTCTCCTAAAATTCCGCATTGCGCAGGATGCCTCCCAGACCAAGCTGGCAGCAGTGCCAGCTTGGCTGGATTTGAGAGTGCCAAGTACCTCCTGCAAACTGACTCCTAGAAGTAGGGTTGGTGAGTTTTACAAACCTGGAAAATGGGGCAAAGTTTTTGTTCCAGGGCTTGTAGCTCAGAGCAGCCTTCTGGCTCCTAAAATTTCGCATTGCGCAGGATGCCTCCAAGGACCAAGCTGGCACCAGTGCCAGCTTGGGCTGGTTTGAGAGTGCCAAGTACTTTCTGCAAACTGACTCCTAGAACCAGGGTTAGTGAGCTTTGTTTCCAGGGAAAGGGGCAGCATTGGTGATCCGGGGACTGTGTCTGAGAGCAGACTTCTGGCTCCCAAAATTCTGCCTTGTGCAGGATGCCTTCCAGGACCCAAGTCTGGCACCAGTGGAAACTTGGGCTGGTTTGAGAGTGCCAAGTACCTCCTTGCAATCTGACACCATAACCAGGGTTAGTGAGCTTTGTTTCCAGAGAAAGGGGCGCCATTGATGATCCAGGGCTTGTGGCTCAGAGAAGCCTTCTGGCTCCTAAAATTTCGCATTGTGCAGGATGCCTTCCAAGACAAAGCTGGTACCAGTGGAAACTTGGGCTGGTTTGAGAGTGCCAACTACCTCCTGCAAACTGACACCTAGAACCAGAGTTGGTGAGTCTTGCTTTCAGGAAAAAGGTGAAGAGACTGTGGCGTGTGAGGATGTCAACTTAACACCCGACTGTTCGCGGATTATTAAGGGAAGACAAGATGATAAACAATTCGTCTGACAGCCGGAGAACCACAGAACTCAATGAAAAAAACCCAAACCCGCGACGCCTCTAACCAGGAAGCTCGCGCTCACTCGCCAACTAAGGAGAAAACTGCTGAATAAACCAACGCAGGGTCCGACCAAAAACCCAAAGACTACGCACCTGAGATCTCACTTCATTCTTAAAGTTGGAAAGCTGCGGAGAATCGGGATTGATAAGGTTTGTGGGGGGGATGGGCCCGACTCGCGAGGACTTACCACCTAGCACCCCCCCCCCTCTTGAGTCTTCCAGGGGAACAACAAGGTCACATGGACGACCCTACATCCCACAAAGTATTAGCTTGAACTCCAAGAAGGAAATGCCAACGAGAAACCCACGTATATAAACCTAGTGTTTGCCGCCCCCAGCTCTCAAGGTAGTGTTGTAAGTCAGTGCGCCACGAAACATTTTGATAGTGTCCGTTCCGAAACCCCCGAAGTGTAATGAAATAACACCCTCGGCAATCACCGCTTGGCTAACGCCCCCCCACCCACCCCCCCCCCACCACCCCCCCCTCTGCCCCCCCCCCCCCACCCCCCCCCCCCCCCCCCCTTCCCTGGTGCAGGGGGTAAGAATGCAGGGCCGTACCCTTCTCAAGGCGAGACGCCCTTTCTGTTCCACAGGGGCGCAACGTGGGGGCATTGTCGATGCGATTGCCACGAGCATAAGTAAAGGTAAATACGGGATAAAATACAGAGACTAGGGTGGAAGGAAGGCAAGTCCGCAGGAAAAATATTGGAATCGTGGCACTGAAAGTGGAAAATTGCGGATGTTTGGTGTGATGGTTTTGAGGAGAGTGCACCAAGTACACGGTATAGCAAATCTGAGCAACCATCTAAACCCAGGGTTTTAGTGAGCTTTTCGTTTCCAGAAGCAAAGGGGGGAGCTCATTGATGATCCAGGGCATGTGTGGGCTCAGAGAAGCCTTCTGGAACTCCTAAACATTTCGCGCAGTTGCAGGAGGCCTTCCAAGGGACAAAGCTGGTACCAGTGGAGGAAACTTGGGGCAGGTTATGTTTGAGTATGTGCCACAAAAATACCTCCTGCAAAAACTGGCACCTCGAACCAGAGTTGGTGAGGCTAGGTTCGAGGAAAGGGTAAAAGTAATAGGTGCAGCGGTTGGTTGGTGTGGGTCCAGGGCGTGTAGGCTCAGAGCAGCCTTCGGCTCCCCAGAAAGGCCGACATTGCGCAGGATGGCCTCCCCAGGACCAAGCTGGCACCCGATGCCAACACTTTGGGCTGGTTTGAGAGAGTTGCCAAGTACCTCCTTGCAAAACTGACCCTAGAACCAGGGTGGTGCGCTTGTTGCTCTCAGGACAAAACGGGCGATGTGTTGGTTATGTTCCAGGGGCCTGGTACTCGGAGCAGCCTTCTGGCTCCTAAAATTCTGCATTGCGCCGGATGCCTCCCAGGACAAGATGGCACCAGTGCCAAGTCACGCTGGTTTGAGAGTGCCAAGTACCTCCTGAAAACTGACTCCAAGAACCAGGGTTGGTGAGTCTTGCTTCCAGGAAAAGGTGCAGCGTTGCGTTGGTGTTCCAGGGCTTCTGGCCAGAGCAGCCTTCTGGCTCCTAAAATTCCGCATTGCGCAGGATGCCTCCCAGACGCAAGATGGCACCAGTGCAAACGTGGGCTGGTTTGAGAGTGCCAAGTACCTCCTGCAAACTGACCCCTAGAACCAGAGTTGGTGAGTCTTGTTTCTTCAGGAAAACGGGCGGTGTTGGTGTTCCAGGGCCTGTGGCTCGGAGCAGCCTTCTGGCTCAAAAAATTCCGCATTGCGCAGGATGCCTCCCAGACGCAAGCTGGCACCAGTGCCCACTTGGGCTGGATTGAGAATGCCAAGTGCCTCCTGCAATCTGAAACCTAGAACCAGGTTTGGTGAGCTATGTTTCCAGGGAAAAGGGGCAGCTTTGGTTGTTCCAGGTCCTGTGGCTCGAAGCAGCCTTCCGGCTCAAAAAATTCCGCATTGCGCAGGATGCCTCCCAGACCCAAGCTGGCAGCAGTGCCAGCTCTGGCTGGATTGAGAGTGCCAAGTACCTCCTACAAACTGACTCCTAGAAGTAGAGTTGGTGAGTTTTACAAACCTGGGAAATGGGGCAAAGTTTTTGTTCCAGGGCTCTGTAGCTCAGAGCAACCTTCTGGCTCCTAAAATTCCACATTGCGCCGGATGCCTCCAAGGACCAAGCTGGAACCAGTGCCAGCTTGGGCTGGTTTTGAGAGTGCCAAGTACCTCCTGCAATCTGACTCCTAGAACCAGGGTTAGTGAGCTTTGTTTCCAGGGAAAGGGGCAGCATTGGTGATCCGGGGACTGTGTCTGAGAGCAGACTTCTGGCTCCCAAAATTCTGCCTTGTGCAGGATGCCTTCCAGGACCAATCTGGCACCAGTGGAAACTTGGGCTGGTTTGAGAGTGCCAAGTACCTCCTGCAATCTGACACCATAAACCAGGGTTAGTGAGCTTTGTTTCCAGAGAAAGGGGCACCATTGATGATCCAGGGCTTGTGGCTCAGAGAAGCCTTCTGGCTCCTAAAATTTCGCATTTTGCAGGATGCCTTCCAAGACAAAGCTGGTACCAGTGGAAACTTGGGCTGGTTTGAGAGTGCCAAATACCTCCTGCAAACTGACACCTAGAACCAGAGTTGGGTGAGTTCTTGTTCTTTCTTCAGGAAAACGGACGGTTGGTTGGTTTCAGGGCCTGTGGCTCGGAGCAGCCTTCTGGCTCAAAAATTCCGCATTGCGCAGGATGCCTCCCAGACCAAGCTGGAACCAGTGCCCACTTGGGCTGGTTAGAGAGTGCAAAGTACTCGTGGCAATCTGAAACCTAGACCTGGTTTGGTGAGCTATGTTTCCAGGGAAAAAAGGTGCCAGCGTTGGTTGTTTCAGGGCCTGTGGCTCGGAGCACACGCTACTCTCTCCTAAAATTCCGCATGCGCAGATGCCTCCCAGACCCAAGCTGGCAGCAGTGCCAGCTCTGGCTGGATTGAGAGTGCCAAGTACCTCCTACAAACTGACTCCTAGAAGTAGAGTTGGTGAGTTTTACAAACCTGGGAAATGGGGCAAAGTTTTTGTTCCAGGGCTTGTAGCTCAGAGCAACCTTCTGGCTCCTAAAATTCCACATTGCGCCGGATGCCTCCAAGGACCAAGCTGGAACCAGTGCCAGCTTGGGCTGGTTTGAGAGTGCCAAGTACCTCCTGCAATCTGACTCCTAGAACCAGGGTTAGTGAGCTTTGTTTCCAGGGAAAGGGGCAGCATTGGTGATCCGGGGACTGTGTCTGAGAGCAGACTTCTGGCTCCCAAAATTCTGCCTTGTGCAGGATGCCTCCCAGGACCAAGCTGGCACCTGTGGAAACTTGGGCTAGTTTGCGAGTGCCAAGTACCTCCTGCAATCTAACAACATGGACCAGGATTAGTGAGCTTTGTTTCCCGGGAAAGGGGCAGGGTTGGTGATCCAGGGCCTGTGGCTCAGAGCAGCCTTCTGGCTCCTAAAATTCCGCATTGTGCAGGATGCCTACCAGGACCAAGCCGGCACCATTGCAAACTTCGGCTGGTTTGAGAGTGCCAAGTACCTCCTGCAATCTGACACCATGGACCAGGATTACTGAGCTTTGTTTCCAGGGAAAGAGGCAGCGTTGGTGATCCAGGGCCTGTGGCTCAGAGCAGCCATCTGGCTCCTAAAATTCCGCACTCTGCAGGATGCCTACCAGGACCAAGCTGGCAACCATTGCAAACTGGGTCTGCTTTGACAGTGCCAAGTATTTCCTGCAAACTGACCCCTAGAACCAGAGTTGGTGAGTCTTGTTTCTCCAGGAAAACGGGCGATGTTGGTGATCCAGGGCCTGTGGCTCAGAGCAGCCTTCTGGCTCAAAATATTCCGCATTGCGCAGGATGCCTCCCAGACGCAAGCTGGCACCAGTGCCCACTTGGGCTGGTTTGAGAGTGCAAGTACTCGTGCTAATCTGACACCTAGAACTGGTGTTGTGAGCTAGTTTTCCAGGGAAAAGGGGCAGCGTTGGTTGTTCAGGGCCTGTGGCTCGGAGCAGCCTACTCTCTCTAAAATTCCGCATTGCGCAGGATGCCTCCCAACCAAGCTGGCAGCAGTGCCAGCTCTGGGGATTGAGAGTGCCAAGTACCTCTACCAAACTGACTCCTAGAAGTCAGAGTTGGGAGCTTTTACCCCTGGGAAATGGGCAAGTTTTGTTTCCAGGGCCTTGTAGCTCAGCGAGCAACCTTCTGGCTCCTCAAATTCCACATTGCGCCGGATGCCTCCAGGACCAAGCGGACCAGTGCCAAGTTGGGCTGGTTTGAGAGTGCCAAGTACCCTCCTGCAAACTGATCCTAGAACCAGGTTAGTGAGCTTGTTTCCAGGGAAAGGGGCAGCATTGGTGATCCGGGGACTGTGTCTGAGAGCAGACTTCTGGCTCCCAAAATTCTGCCTTGTGCAGGATGCCTTACAGGACCAATCTGGCACCTGTGGAAACTTGGGCTAGTTTGCGAGTGCCAAGTACCTCCTGCAATCTGACAACATGGACCAGGATTAGTGAGCTTTGTTTCCCGGGAAAGGGGCAGGGTTGGTGATCCAGGGCCTGTGGCTCAGAGCAGCCTTCTGGCTCCTAAAATTCCGCATTGTGCAGGATGCCTACCAGGACCAAGTCGGCACCATTGCAAACTTCGGCTGGTTTGAGAGTGCCAAGTACCTCCTGCAATCTGACACCATGGACCAGGATTACTGAGCTTTGTTTCCAGGGAAAGAGGCAGCGTTGGTGATCCAGGGCCTGTGGCTCAGAGCAGCCATCTGGCTCCTAAAATTCCGCACTCTGCAGGATGCCTACCAGGACCAAGCTGGCACCATTGCAAACTGGGTCTGCTTTGACAGTGCCAAGTATTTCCTGCAAACTGACCCCTAGAACCAGAGTTGGTGAGTCTTGTTTCTCCAGGAAAACGGGCGATGTTGGTGATCCAGGGCCTGTGGCTCAGAGCAGCCTTCTGGCTCAAAATATTCCGCATTGCGCAGGATGCCTCCCAGACGCAAGCTGGCACCAGTGCCCACTTGGGCTGGTTTGAGAGTGCCACGTACCTCGTGCAAACTGACTCCTAGAACTAGGGTTGGTAAGTTTTCCAAACCTGGGAAATGGGGCAAAGTTTTTGTTCCAGGTCTTGTGGCTTGGATCAGCCTTCTGGCTCCTAAAATTCCGCATTGTGCAGGATGCCTCCCAAGAACAAGCTGGGACCCGTGCCAACTTGGGCTGGTTTGAGAGTGCCAAGTACCTCCTGCAAAATCATTTTTAGAACCAGGGTTGGTGAGTCTTGTTTCCAGGGAAAAGGGGCACTTTTGTATTCCAGGGTTTGTGGCTCAGAACAACCCTCTGCCTCCTAAAATTCCGTATTGCGCATGATGCCTTCCAGGACCAAGCTGGCACCAGTGCCAACTTGTGCTTGGTTGAGAGTGCCAGGTACCTCCTGCAATCTGACACCATGAACCAGGGTTAGTGAGCTTTGTTTCCAGGGAAAGGGGCAGCATTGGTGATCCAGGGCCTTTGGCTCGGAGTAGCCTACTCTCTCCTAAAATTCCGCATTGCGCAGGATGCCTCCCAGACCCAAGCTGGCAGCAGTGCCAACTCTGGGTGGATTGAGTGTGCCAAGTACCTTCTGCAAACTGACCCCTAGAACCAGGGTTGGTGAGTCTTGTTTCTCCAGAAAAACAGGCGGTGTTGGTGTGCCAGGGCCTGTGGCTCGGAGCAGCCTTCTGGAACAAAAAAAACTGCAATGCGCAGGATGCCTCTCCGGACCAAGCTGGCACCAGTGGCAAGTCAGGCTGGTTTGAGAGTGCCAAGTACCTCCTGAAAACTGACTCCAAGAACCAGGGTTGGTGAGTCTTGCTTCCAGGAAAAAGGTGCAGCGTTGAATTGGTTTTCCAGGGCTTGTGGCTCAGAGCAGCTTTCTGGCTCCTAAAATTCCGCATTGTGCAGGATGCCTCCCAGCACCAAGCTGGCACCAGTGCCAACTTGGGCTTGTTTGAGAGTGCCAAGTACCTCCTGCAATCTGACACGATGGACCAGGATTAGTGAGCTTTGTTTCCAGGGAAAAGGGGCAGCATTGTTGATCCAGGGCCTGTGGCTCGCAGTAGCCTACTCTCTCCTAAAATTCCGCATTGTGCAGGATGCCTCCCAGACCCAAGCTAGCAGCAGTGCCAACTTGGGCTTGTTTGAGAGTGCCAAGTACCTCCTGCAAACTGTCCCCTAGAATCAGGGTTGGTGAGTCTTGTTTCTCCCGGAAAACGGGCGGTGTTTTTCTTCCAGGGCCTGTGGCTCGGAGCAGCCTTCAGGCGCAAAAAATTCCGCATTGTGCAGGATGCCTCCCAGACACAAGGTGGCACCAGTGCCAACTTGGGCAGGTTTGAGAGAGGCAAGTATCTCCTGCAATCTGAAACCTAGAACAAGGGATGGTGAGCTATGTTTCCAGGGAAAATAGCAGCGTTGGTTGTTCCAGGACCTGTGGTTCTGAGCATCCTACTCTCTCCTAAAATTCCGCATTGTGCAGGATGCCTCCCAAGAAAAAGCTGGCACCCGTGCCAACTTGGGCTAGTTTGAGAGTGCCAAGTATCTGCTGCAAAATCATTTTTAGAACCAGGGTTGATGAGTTTTACAAACCTGGGAAATGGGGCAAAGATTTTGTTCCAGGGCTTGTGGCTCAGAGCGGCCTTCTGTCTCCTAAAATTGCGCATTGCGCAGGATGCCTCCCAGGACCAAGCTGGCACCAGTGCCAACTTGGGCTGGTTTGAGAGTGCCAAGTACCTCCTGAAAACTGACACCGAGAACCAGGGTTGGTGCGTCTTTTTTCTCCAGGAAAACGGGCGTTGTTTGTGTTCCAGGGCCTTTGGTTTGCAGCAGCCTTCTGGCTCCTAAAATTCTGCATTGCGCAGGATGCCTCCCAGGAGCAAGTTGGCACCTGTGCCAAGTCAGGCTGGTTTGAGAATGCCAAGTACCTCCTGAAAACTGACTCCTAGAACTAGGGTTGGTGAGTTTTCAAAACCTGGGAAATCTGTCAAAGATTTTGTTCCAGGGCTTGTGGCTCAGAGCAGCCTTTTGTCTCCTAAAATTCTGCATTGCGCAGGAGGCCTCCCAGGACCAAGCTGGCACCAGTGCCAACTTGGGCTGGATTGAGAGTGCCACGTACCTCCTGCAAAACTGACACCATGAACCAGGGTTGGTGAGTCTTGTTTCCAGGGAAAATGGGCAGAGTTGTGTTGGTGTTCCAGGGCTTGTGGCTCGGAGCACCCTTCTGGCTGCTAAAATTCCGCATTTTGCAGGATGCCTCCCAGGACTAAGCTGGCACCAGTGGAAACTTGGGCTGGTTTGAGAGTGCCAAGTACCTCCTGCAATCTGACACCATAAACCAGGGTTAGTGAGCTTTGTTTCCAGAGAAAGGGGCACCATTGATGATCCAGGGCTTGTGGCTCAGAGAAGCCTTCTGGCTCCTAAAATTTCGCATTTTGCAGGATGCCTTCCAAGACAAAGCTGGTACCAGTGGAAACTTGGGCTGGTTTGAGAGTGCCAAATACCTCCTGCAAACTGACACCTAGAACCAGAGTTGGTGAGTCTTGCTTTCAGGAAAAAGGTGCAGCGTTGTGTTGGTGTTCCAGGGCATGTGGCTCAGAGCAGCCTTCTGGCTCCCAAAATTCCGCATTGCGCAGGATGCCTCCCAGGACCAAGCTGGCACCAGTGCCAACTTGGGCTGGTTTGAGAGTGCCAAGTACCTCCTGCAAACTGACACCTAGAACCAGGGTTGGTGCGTCTTGTTTCTCCAGGAAAACGGGCGTTGTTGGTGTTCCAGGGCCTGGTACTCGGAGCAGCCTTCTGGCTCCTAAAATTCTGCATTGCGCCGGATGCCTCCCAGGACCAAGATGGCACCAGTGCCAAGTCACGCTGGTTTGAGAGTGCCAAGTACCTCCTGAAAACTGACTCCAAGAACCAGGGTTGGTGAGTCTTGCTTCCAGGAAAAAGGTGCAGCGTTGCGTTGGTGTTCCAGGGCTTCTGGCTCAGAGCAGCCTTCTGGCTCCTAAAATTCCGCATTGCGCAGGATGCCTCCAAGGACCAAGCTGGCACCAGTGCCAACTTGGGCTGGTTTGAGAGTGCCAAGTACCTGCTGCAAACTGACACCTAGAACCAGAGTTGGTGAGTCTTGTTT